>NW_027512443.1:435000-512088 GCF_048772815.1 Callospermophilus lateralis
CTTCCAAATGCCTTGTGACAGACATGGTGCAGCCAGCAGTCCCTTCTATGTAAAGGCATCTTGTTATATGGAGAGGTTTCAGGGCAATGTTTAGAATCGGGTTGCCATGGTCATGGGGGCAAGCTATGTGGAATATAAGCCTGGTTGATGCATTCTTCTGCAGACCCTGACCTACCACAGGTGACAGATCTCCCTCACGCACTGGGTAACAGTTGAATTCTTTGTATTTCGTGAAGCAAATACAAAAATTCCATTTCAGCAGCAAGAAACACCACAAAAAGTGAAGGATGCCCAAATGGCTTCACAGTCCACATGTGGATACACTTAGCCCCCCGTGGCCACAGTTTACCCTAAAAGAGAGAATTCAACATTGCTGCCTCATGTTCATTGGAAAATAAGAAACCATGACCTCCAAGTCACATAGATGCAGACCCAGATTTGATGGTCTCACTACAAAGAAAGCTAAAATTCCCAACAACAACATATATTTCAAGTGCCCAACGTCAGAGGCAGATTCTCAAGAAGTCTTTAGGCCAGCAGAGCTCCATGGTTGTGGAGTGTTTACCCTGTCCCTTACTTTTGGAATCTCAGAAGGGAGGAAGATACACCAAGCCAATTGACGGCTCCTTTTGAAAAAATTGTACCACCAATGACATCATCAGCAAATATAACCCAACACTACCACAAGTTGCTGCACAAACAGATAGTTTACAATGCATACATGTGAGTTCACAATGTGTCCAGGCAAGTTCTGCAAGCAGTTCAGTGATGGCTATTGCAGAAGCTGTAGATTGGTTTTATCTTTGATTTCACCAGCACTGTGACGAAGATAGAAATTCTGGCAATAATGGCTAAAGAAAAAATTATGTAACATTCCAGAAAACACTGAAAGAAAACAATTTTCTTAACAATTTACATTGTCTTGGAGAGAATTATTGAATATAATGAAAAGGAAATGTGAAAGAAAACAAACAGATCTGTTAACCTCCTTTTTGTTCACATTTTAAAACAATCCTCAACAGCTGTTTACCCAATTTAAATTAAACCATTTAAATAATGTGAATAAAAAAATATTTGGATCAATTTTTTCATGAGCCCTCATCATATATGATATATGGACATATGAACATTCAAACATATAACACAAAACACAAGTGTGCACACATAATATAATACATACAACACATAACCTAATAGTAAAGGCCTTATAACTTTTTACATGTGAAATCTCCATTGCAATGTTTAAAAACTCTATTGTCAAAAAATAGAACTGATCACCAAACATTAAACTAGGTATGTATGAGCTCAAAAAAACAAAATAAAATGTGGGAAAAGGCAATAATAAAATAGATATTGAAAAAAGCATCCTGGTTCTATCTTAGATGTAAGGGTAGCCAAACTGGAATTTTGGATATCAGCTGATATGGACTTGAGTCAAATCATCTTCTTTTTGTTCTGTAGAAATCGCTTCAGTTAATCTCTCTGGAATCCAAATCGGCTGTTGTTCTCTCTGTGGAAACACACAAACAGGCCCCTGGCTCCAGACAATCATTGGGTCAGGACCTTGGTTAATCTCTCTGGAATCCAAATCGGCTACTGTTTTTCCTGTGGAAACAGACAAACAGACCCCCGACTCCAGACAATTACTGGGTCAGGACCTTTCCATTGTCCTGTTAGAATATCTTTCCAAAGAACCTTGGGCTTATGCACATTTTTTGGACACATATGCCTTTCCCCAGCACTAAGTCCTGATGAATCCAAATTTTAAAAGTTTAGAATAAAAAGGGTTATTTTAAGTTTGTCTTTGGGGAATATATACCCTTTCCCAATTGTGTCTTTTTTGCTTTAATAAGTACTTTTTAATAGTTTGATGAGCTTTTTCAACTATGCCTTGTCCCTGTGGATTGTATGGGATTAATGTTATATGAGTAATGCCAAATGATGACCAAAATTGTTTAAAAGAGGTAGAAGTATAACCAGGGGCATTATCTGTTTTTAACTGTTTGGGAACGCCCACAGTGGCGAAATTTTGTAAGCAATGAGTGATAATATCTTTAGTTTTTTCTCCGGCATGAAGGGTGCCCATCAATAATCCAGAAGAAGTATCAACTGTAACATACAAATATTTTAATTTTCCAAATCCTGGCAAGTGTGTGATGTCCATCGGCCAAATATGATTAGGTATCAATCCTCTAGGATTGACTCCAAGATTAACTTGTGGTAAAAAGGTCACACAATTTTGACATTGTTTTATTATTTGTCTAGCTTTTTCCTTAGTTATTTTAGAAGGCTTTTGTAAGGTATTAGCTTTGACATGGAACTTTTTACGAAAATTTATAGCTTCTTCTAGTGTACAGAAAATATGTATGTCATGTGTACTTTTATTTGCTAAATCATTGCCCAAACTGATGGCTCCAGGCAATCCTGTATGTGCCCTGATATGTCCTATAAAGAATGGATCTTTTCTGTCCCAGATTATACTTTGTATAGTGGAAAGCAAGGAGAAAACAGTAGAGGAATGGGAAATCCTACCAGCATCTTCAAGGCATACTATAGCATTAACTATATGCTGACTATCAAAAATAAATTAAATACAGAATCTTTAAACATCACAAAAGCTTGTAATACTGCATTAAGCTCTACATTTTGAGCTGATTGTTTGGGTACTAGAAATGTAAAAGTTTGATCAGGTGTAACTATTGCTGCTGTACCATTATTTGATCCATCAGTAAATATATTTGGAGCATTCATGATAGGTGTTTTTCTTGTCAATTTTGGAAAAATTACAGGATGCGATGACCAAAAAGACAATAAAGGATTAGATGGTAAGTGATTATGAAATGAAACATTAGATTTGCACATGATTATTGCCCAAGTATTTAACTCATTAACTAACTCATCAATTTGATTCAGAGTATGTGGAGTAATAATTTTATTGGGAGCAATCCCAAGCACTCACTTTGCTGCTTTTATTCCTTTGGGTATTAATTGTCCTATAGCCTCAGGGTACCTAGTAAGAATAGTGTTAGGAGAATAAGATAAATGTATCTATAATAATGGACCTTCTTGCAAAAATACTCCTGTAGGAATATTTTTTGTTGGTAGACAATAAAAAATAAAGGCAAACTTATATCAATTCTATCCAATTGCATATTTTCCATATATGTTTCAATGATTTTTAATGCCTTTCTTGCTTCAGGCGTTAACATGTACCGTGAATTGGGATATGATGAACCTTTTAGGATATCAAATAAATATCCCAACTCTCCTGTTGGTATACCTAGATAAGGCCTTATCCAATTTATGTCTCCTAATAACTTTTGAAAGTCGTTATGTGATTTGAGTTGATCTACTTGTATTTGAATTTTTGGTGGCGGTACATGGTTGAGGATAATAGAACACCTAAATAATTAATTGGAAAATTTAATTGTACTTTATCTATTGCTATATCTAGATTATTTTTTAATAAGTTTGTAAGTGTGGCATAACATTCTAGCAATGTGTTTTTAGCTTTGTGTGCTAATAATACATCATCCATATAGTGAAATATTTGTAGTTCAGGATTTTGATTTCTAAGTGGCTTGATTACTTTGTTAAAATAAATTTGACACATTGTTGGGCTGTTAGCCATCCCTTGAGGCAGTACTTTCCATTCATATCTCTGATCAGAACCTTCATGATTCAGTGCAGGGATAGTAAATGCAAAACGTGGACTATCCTCAGGATGAATTGGAATTGAAAAAAAAAAACCTTTAATATCTATAAGTAATTTTGTTAAACCCTCCTCCTATGGGCAATTCCTTTTAAAATGTCCTGTTTGTTCACAATTGTAGCATGTTCTTGGCCTGGCATCTAATGCCTGTTTTAGTGCAGCTGCCACAATTTGCCCTTCTTCATTAATGTCTCTGGCATCTAAAGCCTGTTTTACTGCAGTTGCCACGACTTGCTCTTGTTCATTAATGTCTCTACATAATTTAATATATGTGTTTAAATCTTCATGTTTCCATGGTCTAATTATATCTCTGCACCAACTATTCGCTTGCTCATAAGCCAGTTTTTTTAGTAATAGCATTGCTTGTTCTGTTTTCCCAGAACCTCTGGTACCTGTTTGAATAAGCCTATCGACAAATTCAGCATAAAGTTAATTAGCTCCTTGTATTACTTTAGATAATTGACCTTGTAAACCTCCAAGTCCTTGTAAAGTCTTCCATGACTTAATTGCATCTACAGCAATTTATGCACATACACCAGAATCATATGCAATTTGTTGCTGCTGATCCTCCTAAGGTCCCTTTCCTAACAACATATCTAGATTTCTCTGAGGATAACCAGCTGCTGCATTTCGCATAGCCGTCTCCTTGCAAAATTCCTCATTGTCAACCTTCCATAACAGGTATTGTCCTCCATTTAGCACAACTTTACACATATTAGCGCAATCCGCTGGCTTCATGTTCAAGTTGTTAATGGTTTCGACCATGCTTACAGTGAAGGGTGCTTGAGGACCATAGGTTGTTACAGCCTCTTTTATCTGCTTCACTGTTTTGAAATTTAAAGCATGGTAAACTCGCTGCCCTCCTACCTCAAATATAGAGCATGTTAATATTTGAGATCTTGTCTCAGGATCCCAACTATCAACTGTGGGGGTTGGGGGCTTCCCAGCATATGGAGGTGGCCTTGTTAGTTGGACACTTACGTCCTCTGGTGATAGAAAAGTATTAGTAGCAGTCTCCTGTAGAGGTGGTTCTGTTGGTTGGACACTTACACCCTCTGGTGATAGAAAGGTGTTAGTAGTAGTCTCCTGTTGTAAATTTCCCCCTGATGGCTTTTACTGTTTTACACTTTCTTTCTCTGTCTGACTAGCTTGAGAGGCCTTCTCTTTTACATGATTTTTTTCCTCTGTCTGACTGGTTCGAGAGACCTTCTCTTTTACTTGAATTTTTTCCTCTGGCTGACTAACTTGAGAGACCTTCTCTTTTACTTGAATCAATATGTCTTCTCCTTCCTCTACCATTGTCTGAACTGAAGGCTTTTGACTAAACAAACAAGATACGAAAGTCCACAATGGCAATGTGCCAACTGGCAGAGTCCCTGGGCTTTTCTTTTCTATTCTTTTTAAATCTTCACCATGATGGTTCCATTGTGATACATTTAACAACTCCTCCTTAAAAAGCCATGGGCTACATTTTTGTATTGTATCAACGTATGCCCTGACTGCTCTTAATTTTACTGGGATGCCTCCTTCCTCTAACAATTTACTTAACACTTTTTCAGTTTGTTTTTTTTTTCTAATTTCTGATGCCATATTTCTACTATAATACAACCCAACAAGATAACACCAAACAAAACAGAGATAGAATGAAATAAAAATGGAAAAACAAAATATCATTATAGCCTTTCTCTCTATCTGTTCCTCAGACACAAATAGTTTTTCCTCAGATGTGAGCGGTTTTTCTTCCGTCTCACTCGTCTCCAGGGACAGGCAATTTAAAGCAAATGTGAAGCAAAACAAAAGAGGAATCTTAAAATGGCTACCCATCCTCTTGTCCTGCCCTCAGGGGCAAGCAGTTTACCTTATCAGTTACCCTCAGTCGCTCCCCATGCGAGCCACCAAATGCTGCAGTCTGGCTGGGCACAATCAGGAGCCACTTTTCAAAAGAAAGCAACTTTATTTTTAGAACCACACACGCCAAGCAAAAGAGCCTCTCAGGAAAAACCCTCAGAGCCCCAACTGTCACCACCGGCTTCCCACAAGCCTTTCCCTCCCACACAAGCCTCTCTCCTCTTCCCACAATCCTCCTGCTCTTGAGACCGATTGGCTGGGTCACGTGTGGAGTCAAAAAAGTCCCCCAATGAGCAGCTCTGTGATCTGAAAAGGCAGGGAAGCAGCCCAATGAGCATCACCGCAGAGGAGCCAATCAGCTAGATGTTGCTGGGGCCGCTGTGAGCCACATATCAGCTGGCAGTCTGAAAGGGTGGGGAAACAGCTCAATGAGCATCTCCAATGAGCATCACCGCAGAGGAGCCAATCAGCTAGATGTTGCTGGGGCCACTGTGAGCCAATCATCAGCCGGCAGCTGAAAGTTTGCAGGCAGCTGGAAGTTTGCTGGGCCCCTTAGGCTGCAGCTATGAACAGGAGTTGTATGCACCATTCACTGAAGGTAGTTTTCAGTACTAGGAAACAAATATGTATTTCAGGTGGATGAATATTTCTGACAATAATCTGGTGAAAAGTTGATTATAAATCCACATACTTGAACATGAATGAATTTAGGGAGTGCAAATAAGACATATATATTTCATATTTTGAAAAATCTGTAGAGTGTGTGTGTATACACACACACACACACACACACACACACAGATATTAAAATGTAGCAACATATATGCCAATCGAAATTCACCATGAAATACACATCATTCACTGATCCAAACATATTCAATTTACTTTACAGGGATTTATGTATAATGTTGTTCTACTAGGAGGCTCTCCCATAGTTTGAATTTCAGTTCCAACAGCGTTTACGAGGAGTGATCCCTTCTCAAAATTTGTATCTGCCAAGTCAGCCACCTCACAAGAATGTAGGTGTGATACCAGCTGGGATTCGATATGTGCATATAAAAATACATGTGCTGAATAGGCTACACACAAAGGGAGACAGGAATTCACATATTTGTTAACTTTAAAAACACATGGATATCTAATTCAATTAAAAATAGACTGGATTTATAACACCTAACCTTTATCATGCAAAAGGCAAGTTCAAGAATACACCATGCCTCTTCTGAACTGCTTGTATTTCAATTCTGATTTGGTTACTTTTCTGCATCATATTAGAATTAGTAGTCAGAGTGTAGTAGGGTATAAGTTAGTGTCAGGGATTCAGTATTTCAAATGGAAAATTGGAAAATGAATCCAATGTGTATGCAATATGTGTTACACAAATAACTTCCCACTCTAATTCAGAAAATGGCTTGACATAACCTTCGCCCAAAGAAAGACAAAATTAGAGGAGAAGAGTCAGAAAATCTGTAAATACATATATGGAATGGAAAATTCTCAGAAGTTTAAAACTTTTGAGGCTTTAGAGGAGCTTCCAAAACTTAGGGACAGGGTAAAACTCCACAAACATGGAACTCTACTGGCCTAAAGACTTCTGGAGATACTGACAATGAGGTTGGGCACTTGAAATATACATTGTTGTCAGGAGCTTTAGCTTCCTTTTTAGTGAGAACATCAAAGCTGAGTCTGCATCTATGTGACCTGGAGGACATGGTTTCCTATTTTTCAATGAACATGAGGCAGCAGTGTTGAATTTTCTCTTTGTAGCTAAACTGTGACCACTTAGGGCTAAGTGTCTCCCCATGTGGACTTGAAAGCCATTTGGTCATCCTCCAATGTTCGTGTTATTTCTTGCTCCTGCACTGGGTGTTTTGTATTTCCTTCAAGGCATATAAGGAGTTCAACTGAGACACAGCCCTGGAGGGTGTCCTGTAATATGTGGGGGGTCAGGGTCTGCAGGAGAATGCAACAACCAGGCTTCTATCCAACATTGCTTGCCCCCTTGATCATAGCAACCAGATTGTGAACATTGCCCTGAAAACTCTCTATGTAACAATATGCCTTTATATACAAGGGTGTGCTGGCTGCACCATGTCATTCACAAGCCATTTGGAGCCAGTGTAAGATCCACATGACCCCACCACAGATGTTTTATCACACACCTGCACACCACTGCTCTAGGCCTACTACTCAGAAAGCTCCAACTTACTGACATCTCAGTTCTACACCATTTTCATGAAACACAGTCAATCAAGGCACTGTCTGGTACCCTCATGATCAGCAACAGGACATCCTAAGGTTCTCCAGTGCCACCTGGTCATGGAAATTTCAAAAATGAAGTTTTTGAAATTTCATAAATGAAGTTGAAGGCACTGTGGGTTTCAATTCATTCAGGAACCATTAAATGATGAGGAAGCTCATTTCAATGAAAGCTCTGGAGAACTCTCAGAGACAAGGCTTCCCAAAGAGTAGGCAAAAGGTCACATTGTGGTCTACAATGTGAGGTCCATGTGTGTTTTTACTCTCAACTACGACTGCCAATCTTTCAGAATAAAATCATGGCATATCTTGGATGAGATTCCCAGTGCTCTGTGGAAAGCCCCCTGGGCGTAGATCTCAGTTTCCAAGGACGACTCTCATGGGTGGACTCCTAAAATCCAAACACAATACATGGCAATACTTCTCTGAGGTCAGTTACAGAACACAGTCTCTAAGGGGAATCACACCTGAGTTCAATCCTAGGTGGACCCAGTCATCTCTTCCAAACGCCAAACAAATGACCACAATTAAAACCAAAACACTCCCACATGGCCCTTATCTTCTTCCAATAGACACACATAATATCCATTGGCTGGGGGTTTTCATGAGGGGCGCTGTGCAAGACAGTGTCCAAAATAAACTTTCTTGCCCCTCATTTGCCTAAAGTCAGGGTGTCCTGGACACCCTTCCTGTTAACCATGAGTGATCAAATAGGACTGCTGTTAATACTGTTCCAATTCCCCAATTTGAGGCCTACTGGCTCTGGGGTTTAGATTCTTTATGTGAATTGGAGTTATGAGAAAACCCACGCATCTCTGGGCTAGCCTCTGCAGGGCTTTGAAGAACTCATTTGACCGAAAGATCCCGATTCACAATTGATAAAGGTCAGGATCCTTAGAGGAAGGCGAGAGACTTCATCCACAATGACTGTTCTTTTGGCTATTTTGGTTTTGGATACAGAAGAGATTTTTCTTTAGATCCCTCAGGTGCTGAAAATCTAACCACAGCATCACAGAGGGCAAAGAGGCTTATTCAGACCCATCCCATTTCAAAGCAATTAAGCAAAGAGCCACAGGTGATGCCCATTCATTACAATTTGAAAACTGTTTGCTTCAGCCTTCACCAAGGGGTGGCCTGAGGCAAAGACCTTCCTGACATTCAGGGCAACAGAACAATAGGTAAGCAAAAGGCCCAAAGCAGGGTTTCCCACTGAGACTCTTCTGGTCACGCTGGTATCTGAGTTTTCTGAGATGCTCGCCATTTCCTTCAGCTATCCAGTACATGGCCATGTCACAGAGTTTGGTGGTGGTACATATCTTGAACACAAAACCATTTGCCCATTCTGGACAGTGCCCACAATTCAGGAAGAAAACAGAAACTTAAGGAGATAGGAGGTGTTGCCAATCGAAAAGTCAAACCGCAGTCCATTCACAAATTGGGCAGAATGAATGCTGGGAAGCTTTCTACTAGACAGGACACATCCATTGATACATTCTCTTTTCTAATGTCGACAACCACGGACACAGTGGGATACACAGACCTAGAAACACTCGCCTTGTCAAATGACTTACTAGAAATAGTCCACTTCAAACCAAACAAACTGCTTTTCCTATCAATTCTCAGAACATGTGACAAAGCCACAAACACACACCCACACCCACAAAGGCAACTTCTTTACCCAAGAAGGTCTGTGAATATCCGGAGTGTCCTCTGACTGGTTTTCCATTATTTGTTCCCCAAAATGGCCTGTCCTGTCTCAGATCTGGTCTCCTTGGCCAACACTGTGAAGTTGTCAGGAGCCAGGGGTGAGCCACTACCTGCTTTTTCATGAAAGACCCCTCTTCAGAGCTTTCCTGGCATTTGGCCATCATCATATCAGTAGGTACCAAAAAAGACTTACTCTGTTCTTGGTAAATCCAAATAAGTTAGCCCACTGGGACTGTGACTGGGACTGTCTCTGGATGCCAGGCTTCTTGGATCCCAAGTTCAGAGAGCTCCATCACCAATAAATTAGTTAGTTCACTTCCTTCAGGAACTGAATTATGACACTACCTTGGCAACCACTTTGTTTTAACAGTAGCTTCGAAGGGTCTCATGTGATGGAGGCTGCCTCTACTTCCTGTGACAGTTTCACAAGTTAAAATGGTATATCAACCATAGGCACCTGGGAACAGCTCACCATACAAGCCTCGTTTGGTCCGTCTTCTCTACATAAAGAAGAAAGTGGCTGATTCAGACAAATCCCTTCATTCTGAGCAGGTTGTTTGCCATGGAAGATGACTTTTGCTCTCTCAGGTCCTAAATAGCTGCATACATCTTCTCCAGGGATCATTTCTGCATGGACCTTGAGGTTCTCTGCCGGTGGAAGATCCCCTCTATTTCTGTATTGTAAGACAAACTCTGTCCCTGCTCTTCTGTATAGTTAGATTGAGGGAAAAGTGTATGGTAAGGCTTAATAACAGGTTCGATTTGGCTTAGGAATCATTCTGATTGATGAATAATGGTATTGGGTACCTGTGATATTTACAAGAATATACAAGTGAAATATAAGTATGAAAACAGAAATCTAGGTAAGATATGAAGCCCAGAAGAGCATTAGGCTCTTGATTGGGATACTTAGCTTTGAATTTTGTTCTGCACAGATGTGTCAGATAAATCGATATACCATGGCATAGGACCTTGTACCTTGGATGATTGAATGTTGAAGAGAACATCCAGTCAAACAGGGATAGTCGGTATTATTAGAAAGATAGTTGGTAGGTTTAGGAAGAAGGGTGAGTATAGGATTGGCAGCAAAAGTTCTTCAGCAATTGGGTTTCAGATAGAGAGTGAATGTAAAAGTTAGTATATGTGAAGAGTCAGTCACAATGATGAACTGGGGAAAATATATAGGAAAGCAGATATGAATACAGACATTATGAAATCAGGCAAAGTATAAAGTCAGTGATAGGATTAGGCATTTTTAACAGGGTTGTTGTTGAATATATAATCTAAGGAAGAAACAAATATGTACTCAACAATAGGATTGACATTTGAGAGCATTAGGCAACCTGCACATAGATGTTTTTAGTAATCCATGCTCACTTTCCATTTAGGCTTTCGTACAATCAAAGTGTGACCTTTGCTTTTTTGTCGAGAATATTACTGTGATAAAATGTATATGGACATCAGGTGACATGAGTATTTCTTCCACCAATTCTGTGAGCAATATTTTGAAGACGTATAAATAAGTGTTGGGTGTAAAATTAGGTGTACCTGGAGTCTTTGGATATAGAGATAATGCATGAATAGACTATCCTGAGAATAAATAATATAACTGGTTCCAACTTTAAATAATTTTTTGAATTGATATCTGAAAATATACAGAAAATCTTATATTGCTATACAATCATTCATTCCATCCTGTTACATTCTAATGGTAATATGAGTGTTATGGTTTATCATGAAGAGTGTGTGAGTTTTGCTTCAAAAGTGATTGTGGAAGTCAAAAATAATGTGTTTGGCAAGAAGTCTCATGAAAAGACCAGTCAAGAGACCTGGAGGAATGAATGTGTTCTGAAGAAGGAATTGATTAAACATGAAAAAAAATTCTTATAAATTTGTGAAACTCTGGATGAAATATATATACTATGATATATATATATATATGTATATATATATATATATATATATATATATATATATATATATATATATATATATATATATTTGAATATATGTAGAATACATAGGTAAAATATATGTATGAAAACAGAAATCTAAGTAAGATTTGAATCCCAGAAGGGCATTGGTCCCTTGATTGGGACTACTTAGCTTTGAATTACTTTCTGCAAAGTTGTCTCAGATAAATCCATATACAATGACATAGGACCTTGTACCTTGGATGATTGAATGTAGAAGCGGACATCCAGTCAAAAAGGGATAGTTGGTAGTGAAAGTTTAATAAAATAGGTACTTGTCACTTCCTGTGTTTCTGTATGCTTAATAAAACACTGTTGAAATCTTGAGAATTGTTTGCTAATCTTGTTCCCAGAATGTGCTGTCCCCATCTGCCAAACTGCAGATTGTACTCCCTCACCCGGTTAAGCGCTAACTGCCCACTGACCCTTACCCATCAATAAACTTCCCTCCCTGCCCTCTCCAAGAAAAGTATATAAGCTCTGCTGAAGCTGTTCTCAGGACTCTCTGCTCTATTCAAGTGAACTCTGAGCCCCAGCATGCTGGACCCCCAGTAAATCCTTTGCTGTTGCATGTTAAAGTCTCTTGGTTGTCCCTTCCTCTGACACTAGCCCGACCTTTACATATGGAGGTTCCACAGAGATCAAGCAGCGGTGGACGAGAGACCCCAATGGACCCCCCTCAGATAAGTAAGGCGCCTCTTTCTGGTTTCAGGTTTCATGTTAGGGTTTGGCAAAATGGCTGTCAATGAAGAGTGTGACCTCTCTCTGATGGTGGCTGACAGTCGTGTTACAGAACCACAGGCCACGTCCCTGGAGGACGCCTGAGAGGACTCGGGAAATTGAGAAACAATAGTCTCCTTGACTCAGTGATATTTTGTTTCGGATTCAGTATTGCCAGTCCATCGGATTTTGCCGGCTACTCAGTCATGGTCTCAGTGTTGAACGTCCATTGCCTGTCTTTATTGTCTTGTCTTGCCTGTGTCATGTGTCTTGCTTTCACTGTTTGTGTATCTCTCATTATGGAACAGAGCACTTCAATGCCTCTGTCCCTGACCCTTGATCACTATACCAAAGTCCGTTTAAGGGCTCAGAATCTCTTTATTTCAGTAAAGCCCCGGATGTGGTAGACTCTCTGTACCTCAGAATGGCCCACCTTTGGAGTCGGATGGCCCCTAGAAGGATCTTTCTACTTCCCACTAATTTATAATTCAGAGATATTGTCTTTCAGCCGTGGCCAGATAGTCATCTGGATCAACAGCCATATATTTTAATTCAGCAGGACCTCTGCAAATTTCCTCCTCAATGGGTCAAGCCTTTCCTTGCCCCTGCCCCCGCAATGACTCCTTCCCCCAGGAACTCACAAACACTCTGCTCCTCCTCCTCCTCCACACTCTGTTTTCCCTGTGTCACCAGATTTGAGTCTACTGGACTCTCCTCCCCCTCCTTATCCCCTGCCCTCATCCTCTAACCCCCAACACCCTCTAAGTGATACCCCTGCTGCTGACTGAGCCTCTCCTCCATTGAAGGAAGCTAAGCCGGCCCAGCGCCCTCCAGGTAATTCCCCTGCAGCACACACAGCACCTCCTCCCATGGAGGAAGCTGGCCCTGCTAAAGGAACTCGCTGGCGGTGAATGATTGAAAACCCTGGAACTCTTGGGATGCCTCCCCTTCGACCCTATAGACCAATGATTGACAATGGCCATTGGGGGAAAATTCAAGCCTACCAGTATTGGCCGTTCTTCTCTTCAGACCTATGTAACTTAAAAAATAGCAATCCCCCTTTTACCGAGGACCCCACCCGGCTCTCAGGTGTGGTTGAGTCATTGATGTTTTCACACCAGCCTACTTCGGATGACAGCCAACAACTGCTAGGGACTTTCTTCATGACAGAGGAAAAAAAGGGAATTCTCCAGGAAGCTAAAAAAAAATCCTTGGACCAGGTTTGCATCCGACACAACTTACCAACATAATCAAAGCCTTCTTTCCCTTGAACCGAACCAACTGGGACCCCAACACCTTTGAAGGTAGGGAGCATCTGTCCACTTATCGCCGGGCTCTAATAGTGGGTCTCCGAGCAGCCGCTAGTGACCAACTCATTTGGCCAAGGTAAGAGAGATTATCAGGGGCCTGATGAATCTCCCTCTATGTTTCTAGAGAGAATTATGGAGGCATATAGGAGCTATAATCCTTTTTATCGTCAGGCAGAGAATCAAAAGGCATCTGTCACGATGGCCTTATTGGGCAAACTGCCCTGAATATTAAAACAAAGTTACAAAGCTTAGATTGATTACAAGATATGACTTTGAGAGATTTAGTCAGAGAAGCTGAGAAGGTATACTATAAGAGAGAAACTGAGGAAGAGAAGGGAGCAAATGGAGGATAAAAGAAACAAAAGGCAGAGTAAGGCGTTGACTAAGGTCCAGGTCACAACAACAAATAGGCCAAAAATTAAGAAACAGGGAGACAAGAAGGTATACATTGGCCCACGACAGAGGCCACCCTTGGCCTCAGATCAATGTGCCTACTCAAACAAAAAGGACACTGGGCCAAAATTGACATAGAAAGCGACAGCCACGCCAGCCAGCCATTCTGACTCTGGAGGATGACTAAGAAAGTCGGGGCTCAGATCCCCTCCCCGAGCTCAGAGTAACTTTTGAAGTGGAGGGGACCCCAGTAAACTTTGAAGTGGATACAGGGGCAATATACTGAGCCCATAAGGCCACATTGGGCCCTCTATCAAATAAAAAATCTCTATTTCAAGGGGCTAATGGCAGTAAATATCGGGCTTGGACAACTAAGAGGACCATGGACCTGGGAAAAGGAAAAATCCATCACTCCTTCCTAGTAGTCCCAGAATGCCTGGCCCCATTGATCGGCGGAGATCTGCTCACCAAGCTCTGGGCCAAAATAAATTTTAACCCTGAAGGCCCTTAAGTGGAATTTCTAAATCTTTCAGTAAAAACTCCAAGAGCCACGGCTCTAACTATGTCAGTAGAAAATGTACATCAACTCACTCACCTTGGTTCAAAGAAACTGCAGGCATTCCTGAAGGATCAAGAACAGAGTTTTCCACTAACAGACTCACAGTGAAGAAAATAACTGAATGGGTAACAAAAGCCTGTTGGGTTCATCAATTGGTAAATGCTTACCCTTCCAAGCTTCCTGTATGAAAGCACATACGAGGAACCAAACCAGGACAATACTGGGAAGTGGACATTACTGAAATAAAGCCAGCAAGGTATGGACTTAAATATCTCCTATTCTTTGTAGATACATTTTCAGGGTGCATTTAAGCCTTCCCCACAAAAAAAAGAAAAAAAAAAGAAAAGAAATAGCGCAAATTTTGGTCAAGAATATCCTAGAAGATATTTTTCCAAGATACAGCCTGCCTAAGTTAATAGGGTCTGATAATGGACCGGCGTTCATGGCCCAGGTAAGTCAGGGGTTAGCCAGGACCCTGGGGATTAATTGGAAGTTACATTGTGCTTATAGACCCCAGAGTTTAGGACAGGTAGAAAGAATGAACCAAACCATTAAACAGACCTTAAAAAAATTAAGCTTAGAGACCGGAATAAAAGATTGTACTATGCTCCTGCCTTATGCACTGTTAAATGAAGAAAATACTCACTCTGATTTTAGTGTAACCTCACCCCCTATGAAATTCTCTATGGTGCCCCTCCTCCAGTAAGGGACCTAACACCAACTCTAAGACCTTACAATCCCTTCCACACCAGCTTGCTTGACAGACTTAAAGCTCTTGAAAGAATTCAGTGACACCTGTGTAAACAGCTGGCCACTGCCTACCAAACTGGGGACGAGGGGACTCCACATCGATATCAAGTAAGAGACTTTGTCTTCGTAAGACGACATCAGGTGACATCGCTGGAACCCCGCTGGAAAGGACCATTCCAGGTGCTACTTATAACACCTACAGTGGTAAAGGTAGATGGAATCACTTCCTGGATGCATGCCTCTCATCTCAAGCCTGCGCCCTGTCCAGACATTGACTGGAAACTGGAATTGGCTGGAAACTGGAAAAGACTGGTAACCCTTTCAAATTGCACATTCGCCGTGTGGATAAGGCTATAGACTCTCCCCTTGACCACCAGTATTTCTAACCCTCATCACCCCTTTCAGCAGCGATGGCTGATCACAAATCCTACTGGACAAGAAGTTTAATCAATCTTGCATACAGCCCCCTTAGGGACCTGGTGGCCATCTCTCCACCCAGACATTTGTCAGCTGGCTATATGTCTTTCCTATTCAGATATCCCTGAAGAAGAGGATCCCACTAAAATTCCATTAAATCCCTTCCGTATCATATGTAATGGAAACAAACATTATGGATGTAGGGACACGTGAGCCAGATGCAGGTCGGCTAGCCTAGATTACTATGTTTGCGCAGTGAACTATCAAAGCCACAAACAGCCATGGCTGTGTGTGGGAAAAGCCGACTTCTTCTGTAATCAAGGGGATGTGAGCATACAGGGGCTGCACGATGGAACCCAAACTCCTAATCAAATTCAGTACACAGCATTGGCCATATTACCAATAAGATAACCTAAATCGATGGCACCCAGAGGGGTCTCTAGATCCTCAAATTCTGTGGAACCTTTTTAACTTTGGGAAGGGCTCAAAGGCGTGAAAAGAGATTCCCCTATGTGGAGGCCTTTTCCGTCCTTCGCTCACATCCTGAACTATGCTTCTCCAATAGATCCTCACCCTCAGCCTTCTGCTCTAGTCTCTCTGCTGTCACTCCCACCTCAACAACCTGATTTCTCCCATCCCGTTACTAGATCAACAACCCAAACATCCGCCGGTTCTCAGACCATTGCCCCCTTGCTGAGGTAGCAGGTACTTAGTTACCACTCTACCCACTCACTCCTCTCTTCTCCTGTCAGCACCCATACGGGGTTTCACCAGGTCCTTTTACCAGCTAACCTAAAGCTCAAAATAGCTGAGAAGACCCCTATCCAAGATGTAATAAAAATGGTCTTTAAAGTTGCTTTGTCATCACTGAAAACAGGTTACTAAAAATTTAAAGTCCCTCACAGGCTTTTTGGATACACACTCCCATCTTCCCCTCTTTTCTACATGTTCTACTGCTCAAGTTTTTGTTGCTAGAAAATCCCAAACCCCTTTCCCATTATTCTTTTACATCTCTCCGTACTCATTCTCAGATCCTCGGAACTGCTCTAAGTCCCGCCTTCCCTCTCTTTCCCCTCTGTTCCACACCCACAGAAAAGTCTTAACTGATCTTCTCCAGATGTCTTCACCATGGCTGACTTTAGGACGTTCAGCAAAAGAGTCCCTATAAAAGAGTTCAGTGTAGACAAACTTCCTGTTTTCATGTGGCCCTGTTCTACTTGGCCACTGGCTAAAAC
Source organism: Callospermophilus lateralis (assembly GCF_048772815.1). Taxonomy (NCBI): domain Eukaryota; kingdom Metazoa; phylum Chordata; class Mammalia; order Rodentia; family Sciuridae; genus Callospermophilus; species Callospermophilus lateralis. Next base: position 451,884 of record NW_027512443.1, read on the forward strand.
AATCAGTACTTGTAAGCTAGACACCCCCTTACTAGTTTTTCACAAAATATGTGAACAAGGCCTCTGACTTTGAGCTGGGGCTTCAAAGAGATGGCTACATTTCTATGATAAAGAAGTTACCAACTGGCTCCATGGTAACAGCTGGCAAGCGGAAAAAAGAAAGGGATGAAATATCTCTCCCCCTCCCAGGTGTCCTTGAAAAGTTAATTTGCTCAGAACAGAGGAAAAAAACATAAAAAAACTGCTTTTTGTGAATTTCTGCTGACTGTGAACTTCTGAGCACATTCCCTTACATGTTGGGTACAAAATTCTGAAACTTCCTAAACTTGGGGTTCATGGGATTAATTGATTACAACAGAAGCAATGCCCTCTGAATCCGTTTGCAACCAAATAGGACTGTTTCCCTAGCTTTGGTGCTATCTTAGGTGCCTTGTCTTGACTGTTCCTACAAGAGTATAATTCTATATACTTAAACATTTTTATGTTTTCATTAAATGGTCAACAGTGGTGATTAAATGTGTAATGGAGCAGAGGTTACCCAGAGTGCTCTATCATGATGCAGGTTCATTTGAAGATCAAACAGGGGGGCATACAACCCGGTTCCACAGGGAACATATATCCCTCACTTCAGCCATCCTATTAGGAATACGAGTTGCTGCAGGGGAGGTCACAGGAACCACTGCCTTGGTCCATGGTACAAAGCAAAATACCCAATTAGAAGCAGCAATAGACCAAAACTTAAAGATATTAGAAACCTCCATCACAGCTTTGTGGGAATCTTTAACCTCTCTCTCTGATGTTGTTTCATACAACAATCGAGGGTTGGACCTCCTCTTCATGAGAGAATGGTGCCTTTGTGCTGCATTGAGGGAAGAATGTTATTTTTATGGCAACAATACTGGAGTTGTAAAAAATTTATGAGTAAAATAAAAGGATGCCTTGAAGAGTGTCAACGAAAGAGAGAGGCCCAAAAAGGGTGGTTTGAGTCTTGGTTCACACAGTCCCCCTGGTTAACTATACGTTTATCAACCTTGGCCAGTCCAATAATAATACTCACATTCTTGCTAACTATAAAACCCTGTTTGCTCAACCATGTATTTTCATTTCTCCAACCTCAAATTAGACAAGTTAAACTTATGGTAATACCCCACTAGCAGACATAGAATGTGACACCAGTCCAATGATCACTTTTATGATTAAAAGTAGCCAGAAGAAGACGTGGGGAATGAAAGGTTAATAAAATGGAACTTGTCACTTCCTCTTTTTCTGTATGCTTAACAAAACACTGTTGAAATCTTGAGAACTGTTTGCTAATCTTGTTCCCAGAATGTGCTGTCTCCAACTTCCAAAATATATAATGTACTCCCTCTCCCGGTTGCATGCAAACTGCCCACTCGCCCTGACCCATCAATAAACTTCCCTCCCTGCCCTCTACAAGGAAAACACATAAGCTCTGCTTAAGATGTCCTCAGGGCTCTCTGCTCGATTCAAGGGAGCTCTGAGCCCCAGCATGCTGGACCCCCAATAAACCCTTTGCTGTTCCATGAGACAGTCTCTTGGTGGTCTCTTCCTCCGACGCTCACCTGAACATTACTTGGATGATTGAATGTAGAAGAGAACATCCAGTCAAAAAGGGATAGTCGGTAGGATTAGGAAGATAGTCGGTATGTTTAGGAAGGAGAGTGAGTATAGGATTTGGAACAAAAGTTTTTTAGCAATAGGGTTTTGGTTAGAGAGTGAATGTAAATGTGAGCACATATGAACCATCACAATGATGAACTGGGGAAAATATGTAGGAAAGAAGATATCAATAGAGACATTATGAAATCAGGCAAAGTATAAAGTGTGTGATAGAATTAGGCATTTTCAACAGGGTTGATTTTGGATATATTATCTTAGGAAGAAACGAATATATTGTCACAAATAGGATTGACTTTTGAGAGCATTAGGCAACCTGGACATGGATGTTTTTAGTAATCCATGTTAACTTTACATTTAGGCTTTGGTAGAAACATAAGTGTGACCTTTTCTTTTTGTGTCCAGAATATTACTGGGTTAAATTGTATATGTAGATCAGGTGACATGAATATTTCTTCCACCATTTCTGGGAGCCATAATTTGAATACGTATAAATTAGTATTGAGTTTACAATGAGGTGTACCCTGTGTCTATGAATATAGAGACAATGCATGAATAGACTATACTGTGAATAAATAATATAACTGGTTCCACTTTAAATAATGGATTGATTTGATATCTGAAAATATATAAGAAATCTTATATTGATATACAATCATTCATTCCATCCAGTTATACATCTAATGGTAATATTAGGGTTATGGTTTATCATGAACGGTGTGTGAGTTTTGCTTCAAAAGGGATTATGGAAATCGAAAATAATGGGTTTGGTAAGAAGTCTCATGAAAAGACCAGTCAAGAAACATGGAGGAATACATGTGTTCTGAAACAGAAAATTATTGAAAGTGAAACACATACCCATAATTTTGCTAACTTGTGGATGAAATATATACTCTATTATGTGCATTACCTGAAGAAATAGTAATGTACCAGTGGCGAATAAGAATGAACATGAAAATACACATCATGTCCCATATGAATCTACTTGTATTAATGAGAAACTGGGTCAATTATTGTAGAAATATTAGGATATGTATGCACCATTCACTGAAGTTAGTTTTCATTACTAGGAAGCAAATATGTATTTCAGGTGGATGAATATTTCAGAGAATAACCTTTTGAAATGTTGACTATAAATCCACATACATGAATATGAAAAAATTTAGGGAGTGTATAATAAGGCATATATATTTTATATTTTAAAAAAATCTGGAGTGTGTATATATACACACAGAGAGAGAGAGAGACATTAAAAAGTAGCAATATATATGCCAATCGAAATTCACCGTGATATATATATCTTACACAGATAGAAAAATATTCAATTTACTGAACATGGATTTATGTATAATATTGTTCAACTAGGAGGCTCACACATAGGATGAATTTTCAAATCCCATAGCGTTTAGGTGGAGTGATCACTTCTCATCATTTGTATCTGTCAAGTCAGACACCTCACAAGAACGTATGTGTGATACCAGGTAGTATTCTATATGTGCATATAAAAATAGATGTGCTCAATAGGTTACATAAAATGGGAGAGAGGAATTCACATATTTGTTAAATTTAAAAATACATGGAGAACTATTTCAATTTAAATCGACTAGATTTATAGCACCTACATTTTGTCATGCAAAAGCCATGTCCAACTATACACCATGCCTCCTCTGAACTGCTTGTATTTATATTCTGTTTGGGTTATTTTTCTCCATCTTATTAGGATTAGTAGTCAGAGACAAGTAGGGTATGGGTTAGTGTCACGGATTCAGTATTTCAAATGGAAAATAGGAAAATAAATCCAATGTGTATGCAAATATGTGCCACAAAAAATATTCCCACTCTCATCCAGAAAAATGCCTTGAAATTATCTTCGCCCCAGGTAAAACACAATTAGAAAAGAAGAGTTAGAAAATCTGTGAATACATATGTGGAATTGAAAATGCTCAGGAGTTCACAACCTTGGAGGTGGTAGAGGAGTTTCCAAAAGGAAGGGACAGTGTAAACACTCCACAATCATGGAGCTATGCTGGCCTAAAGACTTCTTGAGAAACTGCCTCTGAGTTTGGGCATTTGAAATATATGTTGTTGTCAGGAGCTTTAGCTTCCTTTGAAGTGAGACCATCAAACCTGGGTCAGTATCTATGTGACCTGGAGGACATGGTTTCTTATTTTCCGATGAACATGAGGCAGCAGTGCTGAAGTCTCTTTGTAGGTAAACTGTGGCCTCTTCGGGCAAAGTGACACCCCGTGTGGACTTTGAAGCCATTTGGTCATCCTCCACTTTTCGTGGTGTTTTTTTGCTGCTGCAATGGGAGTTTGGTATTTGATTCATGACATACAAGGAGTTCAACTGGGACACAGTGCATGAGGGAGTCTTGTAACGTGTGGTGGGTCAGGCTCTGCAAGAGAATGCACCAACTGGGCTTCTATTCCACATTGCTTGCCGCCTTGACCATAGCAACCTAATTCTGAACATTGCCCTGAAAACTCTGCATATAACAAGATGCCTTTTCATATAATGGTCTCCTGGCTGCATCAAGTCAGTCACAAGCCATTTGGACGCCAATGGCAGATCCACATGGCCACATCACAGATGTATTATCACACACCTGCCTACCACTGCTCTAGGCCCACTACTCAGCAGGCTCCAACTTACTGGCATCTCTGTTCTACACCATTTTCATGAAACCCAGTCAATCAAGGCACTGTCTGTTACACTCATGATCAGCAACAGGACATCCAATGGTTCTCCAGTGCCATCTGGTCATTGGGAATTTCAAAAATTTCATGGTGTTTTTCTTTCCATTTTTCAAGAATGAAGTTGGAGGCACTTTGGGGTTTCCATTCATCCAGGAACCATTACATGGGGAGGAAGCTCATTTCAATGAAAGCTCTGAGGAACTCTAACAGGCAAGGCTTCCCAAACACTGGCCAAAAGGTCACATGAAGCCAGGCCCATTGAGGTCTACAACGTGAGGTCCATGTGTCTTTTGACTCTAACTATGGCTGCCAAGTTTTTCAGAATAAAATCATGTGATATCCTTGCTGAGATTTTCAGCTCTCTGTGGAAAGCCATCCTGGGCCTAGATCTCAGGTTTCAAGGGCAACTCTCATGTGTGGCCTCCTACAATGCCAACACAATTAATGGAAATACTTCTCTGAGGTCAGTTCCAGAACTCAGTCTCCAAGGAGAATCACAGCAGAGTTCAAGCCCATGTGGACCCTGTCATCTCTTCCAAACGCCACACAAATGACCACAATTAAAACCAAAACATTCCCACATGGCCCTCATCTTCATCCATATAGGCACTCATCATAAACTCTGGCTGGAGGTTTCCATGAGGGATGCAGCCCAAGACAGTGTCCAAAATATCCACCATTGCCCCTCATTTGTCTAAATTTAGGGTGGTCTGGAAACCCTTTCTGTGAACCAAGAGTGATCAAATAGGCATGCCGTTAATACTGCTCTGCTTCTCCAATTTGAGGCCTACTGACTGTCAGGTATAGATTGCTTATGTGATTTGGCATCATGAGAGAAACCAAGCACTTATGCAGGACTTTGAATAACTCATTTGACCTATAGGAATCCTATTCTCACTTGATGGACGTCAGGAACCTAACAGAGAAAGGCAAGAGACTTCATCCACAATGACTGATCCTTTTGCCATTTTGGTTTTGGATGCACACATGGGATCTTCTTTAGATTTATCAGGAGCTGAGAATCTTAGCCACAGCCTCAACCAAGGCCTAGTGTCTGATTAAGACACATCCCTTTCCAAAGAAATTAAGCAATGAGCCACAGGTGATGCCCATTCATTTCCATTTGAAAACTGTTTCTTCAGGCTTCAAAAAGGGGTGGCCTGAAACAAAGACCTTCCTGACATTCAAGGCAACAGAACCATAGGTAAGCAAATGGCCCAAAGCAGGGTTTCTCCAATGAGACTTTACTGGTCACACTAATATCTGAGATGTTCCCATTCCCTTCAGCTATCAAGAACATGGCCATGTCACAGAGCATGGAGGTTATACATATCTTGGACAATAAATCATGAGCTCATTCTGGAGAGTGGCCAGAATTCAGGAAGAAAACCGGAACTTAGGAAGTTAGTAGTTGTTTCCTATCCATAAGACAAGCCACAGTCTATTCATCACTTATGAACGATGAATGCTGGGAAGCTTTCTACTAGACAGGACACCTCCATTGATGCATTCTCTTTTCTAATGTCTAAAACCACGGACACAGTGGATACACAGACATAGAAACACTCGCCTTGTCAAAAGAGTTACTATCAACAGTAGACTCCAAAGCAAACGAACCACCTTTATTACCTATTCGCAGAATATGAGACAAAACCACAAACTCACACCCACACACATAAAGTCACCTCATTCCCAAAAGTGGATCTGTGACTATCTGGAGTGTCCTCTGACTGGTGGGCCATACTATGTTCCTCTCGAAATGGCCTTTCCTCTCTCAGATTTTGTCTCCTTGGCCAACTCTGTGATGCTTTGAGGAGCCTGCAGTTAGCCACTACCTGCTATCTCAGGAAAGGCCTCTCTTCAGAGCTCAATTGGCATTTGGCCATCCTCAAATCAGTAGGTACCAAGAAGGTCTGAATCTGTACTTGGTAAATACAAACAAGTGAGCCCACTGGGACTGGGACTGGGACTGGCTCTTGGTGCCTGGCTTCTTGCATCACAATTTCAGAGAGTTCCATCACCAAGGAAGTTAGCTAGGACACTTCCTTCAGGAACTGAATGAGGTCACTGCCTTGGCAACAACTTTGTCCTAACCGTTGCTTCCAAGGGTTCCATGAGATGGAGGCTGCTCCTACTTTGTGTGACAATTTGACTTGTTACAATGGTATATCAAAATAGGCACCTGGGAACAGCTCTCCACGCAGGCCTGCTTAGATCCATCTTCTCTACATTAAGAAGAGAAAGGCTGATGCATACACATCCCTTCGTCCTGTTCAGGTTGTTTTCCATGAAGATGGATTTTGCTCTCTCAGATCCTTCATAGCTGCCTACATCTTCTCCAGGGATCATTTCTGCATCGAACTTTGAGGTTCTCAGCAGTTGGAAGATACCCTACATTCCTGTATTGTAAGGCAAACTCTGTCCCTGCTCTTTTGTAATTTTAGATTGAAGCAACAGTGTATGGTTAGGGTTAATAACAGGTTCGATTTGGGCAAGGAATCATTATGCGGGATGAATAATGGTATTGGGAACCTGCAATATTTATAGGAATATAGAGATGAAATATAAGTATGAAAACAGAAATCTAGGTAAGATTTGAAGCTCAGAAATGCATTGGGCAACTGATTGCGATACGTAGCTTTGAATTACGTTCTAGATACATGTTTCAGAAAAATCTTTATACAATGGCATAGGATCTTGTACCTTGGATGATTGAATGTAGTAGAGAACATCTACTCAAAAAGGGATAGTCGATAGGATCAGGAACATAGTCAGTATGTTTCGGAAGAAGAGTGAGTATAGGATTTGGACCAAAGTTCATAAGCAATAGGGTTTCGGTTAGAGAGTGAATGTCAATGTCAGCACATGTGAAGGGTCAGTCACAATGTTGAACTGGAGAAAATATGTAGGAAAGTAGATATCAATAGAGACATTAGGAAATCAGGCAAAGTACAAAGTGAGTGAAAAAATTAGACATTTTCAATGGTATTGAGGTTGAATATATAATCTTAGGAAGAAACAAATATGTAGTCACCAACAGGATGATCATTTGAGAGCATTAGGCAACCTGGACATGGATGTTTTTAGTAATCCATGTTCAGTTTCCGTTTAGGCTTTGTTACAGTCATACGTGTGACTTTTGCATTTTGTGTCCAGAATACTACTGTGATAACATGCATATGTAGATCAGGTGACATGAGTATTTCTTCCACCATTTCTGGGAGCAATATTTTGAAGATGTATAAATTAGTATTGGGGGTACAAAGAGGTGTAACCTGTGTCTATGAATATAGAGATAATGCATGAATAGACCATACTGTGAATAGATAATATAACTGGTTCCACTTTACAAAATGTATTGAATTGATATCTGAAAATATATAAGAAATCTTATATTAATATAAAATCATTCATTCCAACCAGTTATACATCTAATAGTCATATTATAGTTATGATTTATCATGCAGTGTGTGTCCGTTTTGCTTCAAAAGTGATAAAGGAATTCGAAAATAATGTGTTTGGAAAGAAATCTCATGAAAAGATCAGTCAAGAAACATGGAGGAATCCATGTGTTCTAAAGCAGGAAGTGATTGAAAGTGAAACAAATGCCTATAAATTTGCTAACCTGTGGAGGAAATATATATCCTATGATGTGCATAAACTGAAGAAATTGTAATGTCCCAGTGTTGAATAAAAATGAACATCGATAAACACATCATGTCCCATAGGCATCTATTTGCATTGATGATAAACTGTGTCAGTTACTATAGAAATATTAGGATTTGTATGCACCATTCACTGAAGTTAGTTTTCAGTACTAGGAAGCAAATATGTATTTCAGGTGGATGAAATTTTTTGAGAATAATCTTGTGAAAAGTTGATTATAAATCCACATTCATGAACATGAATAAAATTAGGGAGTGTATATAAGACACATATATTTCATATTTTGAAAAATAGAAGGAGAGAGTGTATATATATATATATATATATATATATATATATATATATATATATATATATAAATATATATACACACACAGACACACACACAGACACACCCAGAGACATTAAAAATAGCAATATATGCCAATCAAAATTCACCATGAAATATATATCATCCACAGATCCAAAAATATTCATTGTACTGAACATGGATTTGTGTATAATTTTGTTCAACTAGGAAGCTCACCCATAGGTTGAATTTTCAGTTCCAACGACATTTAGAAGGAGTGATCTTTTCTCTCAATTTGTATCTGCCAAGTTAGCCACCTCACAAGAATGTACGTGTAGTACCAGGTAAGATTCTCTATGTGTATATAAAAATATATTTGCTGAGTAGGCTACAGAGAAAGAGAGACAAGAATTCACATATTTGTTATCTTTAAAACCACATGGACAACTATTGCAACAAAAAATTGTCTAGATTTATAACCCCTAACCTTTAAAATGCAAAAGGCAAGTCCAACTATACACCATGCCTCCTCTGAACTGCTTGTATTTCTATTATGTTTGGGTTATTTTTCTGCCTCATATTAGGATTAGTAGTCAGAGACTAGTAGGGTGTGGTTTAGTGTCAGAGATAAAGTATTTGAAATGGAAAATTGGAAAATGAATCCAATATGTATGCAAATATGTCCTACACAAAAGTCTTCCCACTCTCATCCAGATAAATCCTTTGACATTACCTTCACCCCATGTAAGATGCAATTCGAAGAGAAGAGTTAGAAAATCTGTGAATACATATCTGGAATGGAAAATGCACAGGAGTTCACAACCTTGGAGGTGGTAGAGGAGTTTCCAAAAGTAAGTGACTGTGTAAACACTCCACAAACATGGAACTCTGCTGGCCAATAGCCTTCTTGTAAAACTGCCTCTGAGTTTGGACACTTGAAATATATCTTGTTGTCTGGAGCTTTAGCTTCATTTCTGGTGAGACCATCAAACCTGGATCTGCATCTATGTGACCTGGAGGACATCGTTTCTTATTTTCCATTGAACATGTGGTACCAGTGTTGATTTCTCTCTTTGTTGGTAAACTGTGGCCACTGGAAGCTTATTGTCTCCCTGAGTGGACTGTGAAGCCATTTGGTCATCCTGCCCTTTTTGTGGTGTTTCTTTCTTTTTTTTTTAATTTTATTTTTTTATTGGTTGTTCAAAACCCTACAAAGCTCTTGACATATCATATTTCATACATTAGCATACATTAGCTTCAAGTGAGTTATGAACTCCCTTTTTTGCCCCAAGTACAGATTGCAGGATCACATGGGTTACACATCCACATTTTTACATAATACCATAATAGTAACTGTTGTATTCTGCTACCTTTCCTATCCTCTACTATCCCCCCTCCCCTCCCCTCCCATCTTCTCTCTCTACCCCTTCTACTGTAATTCATTTCTCACCTTGTTTATTTTCCCATTCCACTTACATCCTCTTATATGTAATTTAGTATAACAATGAGGGTCTCCCTCCGTTTCCATGCAATTCCCCTTTTCTCTCCCTTTCCCTCCCACCTCATGTCTCTGTTTAATGTTAATCTTTTCTTCCTGCTCTTCCTCCCTGCTTTATTCTTAGTTGCTCTCATTATATCAAAGATGACATTTGGTATTTGTTTTTTAGGGATTGGCTAGCTTCACTAAGCATAATCTGCTCTAGTGCCATCCATTTCCCTGCAAATTCCAAGATTTTGTCATTTTTTAGTGCTGCGTAATACTCCATGGTGTATAGATGCCACATTTTTTTAATCCATTCATCCATTGAAGGACATCTGGGTTGGTTCCACAATCTAGCTATTGTAAATTGTGCTGCTATGAACATCGATGTGGCAGTATCCCTGTAATACGCTCTTTTAAGGTCTTCAGGGAATAGTCCGAGAAGGGCAATAGCTGGGTCAAATGGTGGTTCCATTCCCAGCTTTCCCAGGAATCTCCATACTGCTTTCCAAATTGGCCGCACCAATTTGCAGCCCCACCAGCAATGTACAAGATAACCCTTTTCTCACTCCAGTAAGATTGGCAGCCATTATGAAATCAAACAACAACAAGTGCTGGCGAGGTTGTGGTGTTTCTTGATGCTGCAATGGGAGGTTGGTATTTGCTTCATGAAATACAAGGAGTTCAACTAGGATATAGGGCTGGAGGGAGTTCTGTCACGTGTGTTGGGTCAGGGTGTGCAGGAGAATTCACCAACCAGGGTTCTATCCCACATAACTTGCCCCCTTGACCATAGCAACTTGATTGTGAACATTGCCCTGAAACCTCTCCATATAACAAGATGCTTTTTCATATAATGGTCTGCTGGCTGTACCAAGTCAGTCACAAGCTATTTGGAAGCCAATGGCAGATCCACATGGCGACACCACAGTTGTATTATCACACACCTGCCCACCACTGCTCTAGGCCCACTACTCAGCAGGCTCCAACTTACTGGCATCTCTGTTCTGCACCATTTTCATGAAACCCAGTCAATCAAGGCACTGTCTGTAACACAAAAATCAAGCCACTGTCTGCAACAGAACATCCAATGGTTCTCCAGTGCCACTTGGTCATTGGGAATTTCAAAAATATCATGGTATTTATCTATCCATTTTTCAAGAATGAAGTTGGAGGCACTTTGGGGTTTCCATTCTTCAAGGAACCATTACATGGGGAGGAAGCTCATTTCAATGAAAGCTCTGAGGAACTCTAACAGGCAAGGCTTCCCAAACACTGGCCAAAAGGTCACATGAAGCAAGGCCTATGGAGGTCTACAACGGGAGGTCCATGTGTCTTTTGACTCTTAACTATGGCTGCCAAGTTTTTCAGAATAAAATTATGCGATATCCTTGCTGAGATTTTCAGTTCTCTGAGGAAAGCCATCCTGGGCCTAGATCTCAGGTTTCAAAGGCAACTCTCATGTGTGGCCTCCTACAATGCCAAAACAATTAATGGCAATACTTCTCTGAGGTCAGTTCCAGAACTCAGTCTCTAAGAGGAATCACACCTGAGTTCAAGACAATGTGGAACCTGTCAACTCTTCCAACCGCCACACAAATGACCACAATTAAAACCAAAACATTCCCACATGGCCCTCATCTTCAGCCGTATAGACACTCATCATAAACTCTAGCTGGAGGTTTCCATGAGGGGCGCTGCCAAAGACAATGTCCAAAATATGCACCCTTGCCCCCCATGTGTCTAAATTCAGTGTGGCTTGGACACCCTTCCTTTGAACCAGGAGTGATCATATAGGCCTGCTGTTAATGCTGCTCTGCTTCTCCAATTTGAGGCCTACTGACAGTCAGGTATAGATTCATTATGTGATTTGGCATCATGAGAGAACCCAAGTACTTCTGCAGGATTTGAATAACTAATTTGACCCATAGGAATCCTATTCTCACTTGATGGATTTCCGGAACCTATCAGAGGAAGGCAAGAGACTTCATCTACAATGACTGATCTTTTTGCCATTTTGGTTTTGGATGCACACATGGGATCTTCTTTACATCTATCAGGAGCTGAGAATCTTAGCCACAGCCTCAAACAGGGCCTAGTGTCTGATTAAGACACCATCCTTTTCAAAGCAATTAAGCAAAGAGGCACAGGAGATGCCCATTCATTTTCATTTGAAAACTGTTTCTTCAGGCTTCACAAAAGGGTGGCCTGAGGCAAAGACCTTCCTGACATTCAAGGCAATAGAACCATAGTTAAGCAAATGGACCAAAGCAGGGTTTCTCGACTGAGACTTTACTGCTCACACTGATGTCTGAGTTTTCCAAGATGTTCCCATTCCCTTCAGCTATCAAGAACATGGACATGTCACAGAGCTTGGAGGTGGTACATATCTTGCACAATAAATCATGAGCCTATTCTGGAGAGTGGCCAGAATTCAGGAAGAAAACAGGAACTTAGGATGTTACTAGGTGTTTAAGATCCATAAGGCAAACCACAGTCCATTCATCAATTGAGCAGGATGAATGCTGGGAAGCTTTCTACTAGACAGGACACCTCCATTGATGCATTCTCTTTTCTAATGTCTAAAACCACGGACACAGTGGATACACAGACATAGAAAGTCGCCTTGTCAAAAGACTTACTAGAAACAGTCGACTCCAAACCAAACCAACCACCTTTCCTACCTATTCTCAGAACATGAGACAAAACCGCAAACTCACACCCACACACAAAGGCACCTCCTTCCCAAAAGTAGGTCTGTAACTATCCGGAATGTCTTCTGACTGGTGGGCCATACTATGTTCCCCACAAAATGGCCTCTCCTCTCTCAGATCTTGTCTCCTTGGCCAACTCTGTGATGCTTTGAGGAGCCAACCGTTAGCCACTACCTGCTATCTCAGGAAAAGCTTCTCTTCAGAGCTCTACTGACATTTGGCCATCCTCACATCAGTAGGTACCAAGAAGGTCTGATCTGTACTTGGTAAATCCAAACAAGTGAGCCCACTGGGACAGGGACTGGGACTGGCTCTCGGTGCCTGGCTTCTTGCATCAAAATTTCCGAATGTTCCATCACCAAGGAAGTTAGGTAGGTCACTTCCTTCAGGAACTGAAAAAGGTCACTGCCTTGGCAACAACTTTGCCCTAACCGTTGCTTCCAAGGGTTCCATTAGATAGAGGCTTCCCCTACTTCCTTTGAAAATTTGACTAGTTTCAATTGTATATCAAAATAGGCACCTGGGAACAGCTCTCCATGCAGGTCTGGTTAGGTCAATCTTCTCTACATTAAAAAGAGAGAGGCTGATGCATACACATCCCTTTTTCCTGTCTAGATTGTTTGCCATTGAAGATGGCTTTTGCTCTCACAGGTCCTTCATAGCTGCTGACATCTTCTCCAGGGATTATTTCTGCATCGAACTTTGAGGTTCTCAGCAGTTGGCAGATACCCTACATTCCTGTATTGTAAGGCGAACTCTGTCCCTGCTCTTTTGTAATTTTAGATTGAAGCAACAGTGTATGGTTAGGGTTAATAACAAGTTCGATTTGGGTAAGGAATCATTATGCGGGATGAATAATGGTATTGGGAACCTGCAATATTTATAGGAATATAGAGATAAAATATAAGTATGAAAACAGAAATCTAGGTAAGATTTGAAGCTCAGAAATGCATTGGGCAACTGATTGCGATACGTAGCTTTGAATTACGTTCTAGATACATGTTTCAGAAAAATCGATATACAATGGCATAGGATCTTGTACCTTGGATGATTGAATGTAGTAGAGAACATCTACTCAAAAAGGGATAGTCGATAGGATCAGAAAGATAGTCAGTATGTTTCGGAAGAAGAGCGAGTATAGGATTTGGACCAAAGATCTTTAGCAATAGTGTTTCCGTTACAGAGTGAATGTCAATGTCAGCACATGTGAAGTGTCAGTCACAATGTTGAACTGCAGAAAATATGTAGGAAAGTAGATATCAATAGAGACATTAGGAAATCAGGCAAAAGTATCAAGTGAGTGAAAAAATTAAACATTTTCAACAGTTTTGAGGTTGAATATATAATCTAAGGAAGAAACAAATATGTAGCCAGCAATAGTATTGACATTTGAGAGCATTAGGCAACCTGGTCAGGGATGTTTTTAGTAATCCATGTTCAGTTTACCTTTAGGCTTTGGTACAATCATACGTGTGGCTTTTGCATTTTGTGTCCAGAATATTACAGTGATAACATGCATATGTAGATCAGGTGACATGAGTATTTCCTCCACCATTTCTGGGAGCAATATTTCAAATATGTATAGATTAGTATTGGGGGTACAACCAGGTGTACCCTGTGTCTATGAATATAGAGATAATGCATGAATAGACCATACTGTGAATAAATAATATAACTTGTTACACTTTAAACAATGTATTGAATTGATATCAGAAAATATATAAAAAATCTTTTATTGATATATAATCATTCATTCCAACCAGTAATACATCTAATGGTGATATTACAGTGATGGTTTATCATGAAGTGTGTGTCCGTTTTGCTTCTAAAGTGATAAAGGAAATCGAAAATAATGTGTTTGGATAGAAGTCTCATGAACAGACCAGTCAAGAAACATGGAGGAATACATGTGTTCTGAAGCAGGAAGTGATTGAAAGTGAAACAAATGCCTATATATTTGCTAACCTGTGGAGGAAATATATATCCTACGACGTGCATAAAATGAAGAAATTTTAATGTCCCATTGTTGAATAAAAATGAACATCAATATACACATCATGTCCTATAGGAATCTACTTGCTTTGATGATAAACTGTGTCAGTTACTGTAAAAATATTAGGGTTTGTAAGCACGATTCACTGAAGTTAGTTCTCAGGACGAGGAAACAAATATGTATTTCAGGTGGTTGAATGTTTCTGAGAATAATCTTATGAAAAGTTGATTTTATATCCACATACATGAATATGAATGAATTTAGATAGTGTTTAATAGACACATGTTTTTCATATTTTGAAAAATCTAGATATATATATATATATATATATATATATATATATATATATATATATATATATATAACTCATGGAGAAATATTACAATGAAAATTTGACAAGATTTATAACACATACCCTTGATAAAGCAGAAGGAAATTCCAAGTATATACCATGCCTCCTATTAAAGGCCTGTATTTCTATTCTGTTAGTTTTCTTTTTATCCATCATATTAGCATTAGTAGTCAGAGTCTATTAGGGTATGTGTTAGTGTCGGGGATCAGTATTTCAAATGAAAATAGGAAAATAAATCTAATGTGTATGCAAATATGTGCTACACAAAAATCTTGCCACTCTCATCCAGAACAATTCCTTTACATTAACTTCACTCCAAGTAAGACACAATTAGTGGAGAGGAGTTCGAAAACCTGTGATTACATATGTGGAACTGAAAATGTTCAGGAGTTCACAACATTGGATGTGGTAGAGCAGTTTCCAAAAGTAAGGGAGAGGTTAAACACTCCACAAACTTGGAGCTCTGCTGGCCTTAAGACTTCTTGAGAAAATGCCTCTCAGGTTGGGAACATGAAATATATGAAGTTGTCAGGAGATTTAGCTTCCTCATTGTGACACCATCAAATGTGGGTCTGCATCTATGTGACCTGGAGGAAATGGTTCCTTATTTTCTAATGAACATGAGGCAGCAGTTCTGAATTCTTTCTTGGTAAACTGTGGCCACTGGGAGTTAAGTGTCTCCCCGTGTGGTCTGTGAAGCCATTTGGTCATCCTCCATTTTTGTGGTGTTTCTTACTGCTGCACTGGGAGTTTGGAGTTGGCTTAATGAAATACAAGGAGTTCAACTGGGACACAATTCTGGAGGGAGCTCTGACACGTGTGATTGCTCAGGGTCTTCAGGAGAATGTTCGAAACATGGGTCTATCCCACATAGCTTTCCCCTTGACTATAACAACCAGATTCTGAACATTGCCCTGAAACCTCTCAATAAAACAAGATGCCTTTACATATAAGGGTCTGCTGCCTGCGCCATATCAGTCACAAGTATTTTGGAAGCCAAAGGGAGATCCACGTGGTCCCACCACAGATATTTATTCACAAATGTATAGTCCACTGCTCTAGCCCCAATACTCAGCAGGCTCCAACTTACTGACATCTCGGTTCTGTACCATTTTCATGACAACCAGTCAATCAAGGAACTGTCTGGTACACACATGATCAGCAACAGGACATCCAAAGTTTCTCCAGTGCCACCTGGTCATGGAAATTTCAAAAATTTCATGGTATTTGTATAGCCATTTTTCAAGGATGATGTTGGAGGCACTGTGGGTTTCAATTCATTCAGGAACCATTAAATGGTGAGTAAGCTCATTTCAATGAAAGCTCTGAAGAACTCTCACAGGCAAGGCTTCCCAATGAGTGCCCAAAAGTTCACATGAAGCCAGGCTCATTGAGGTCTACAATATGAGGTACATGTGTGTTTTGAGTCTCAACTATGACTTCCAAGTCTTTCAGTAAAAAAATCATGTGTTACCCTGGCTGAGATTCCCAGTGCTCGGTGGAAAGCCACCCTGGGCCTAGATCTCAGTTTCCAAGGGCTAATCTCATGTGTGGCCTAATATAATCCCAAAACAATTCATGGCAATACTTCTCTCAAGTCAGTTCCAGAACTCAGTCTCTAAGGAGTATCAGAGCAGAGTTCAAGCCCTGGTGGACCAAGTCATCTATTCCAACCGCCACACAAATGACCACAATTAAAACCAAAACACTCCTACATGACCCTCATCTTCTTCCATAAAGACACTCATCATAACATATGGCTGGAGGTTTCCATGAGGGGCACAGCCCAAGACAGTGTCCAAAATAAGCTCCCTTGCCCCTCATTTGCCTAAAGTCAGGGTGGCTTGGACACCCATCTTGTGAACCAGGAGTGATCTTTAAGGGTAAAAGAAATTGAAATTAAAGTGTAAAAGTTAAAGTGTAAAAGACCGGGTTTGTAAAGTTTCTAAGATTCAAGGCCTGATTTAAAATGTAAAGGACCAGGTATTGTTAAGTTCCTATGCTACATGAAAAATCTGAAATTCCTGTTACTTGTAGGACAATTTCTGGACTGCCCAGTAAATATTCCCCCTGATCGCCTGGTTGTTTAATAACCTAGGACCCTGTGTGGCTTGGCACATATGCATCGCAGGGCCTAATCTAATCAATTTGAATCTGTACCCCGCTGTAGAACTGACCTATCCCTCCTGCCTGACATGTTCCCACCAATGAATGAACTAATCATGTTTAGGACTTGTTGTTTGATTTTCCCGCAGTGTATGATGATTTTTTAAAAGATACTGTGATATATGTAAAGTCTCGCCCTCCCCAAAAAGTGTACTTAAGCACTGCTCAACCTCAGCTCGGAGATCTGGGCTGCTCTCCCTTCTTGAGTGACCACGGAGCCCTAGCATACTGGATTGGATCCTCAATAAATGTCTTTTGCTGTTGCATGAGCCGTGGTCTCATACATGAACATGAATGAATTTAAGGAGTGTATAATAAGACACATATATTTCATATTTTGAATAATCTATAGAGTGCAGATTTTTCACAAAACACATACAGAGATATTAAAAAGTAGCAATATATATGCCAATCAAAATTCATCATGAAATACATATCATACACAGATCCAAAAATATTTATTTTACTTAACATGGATTTATGTGTAATGTTGTTCAACTAGGAAGCTCACGCATAGGTTGAATTTTCAGTTCCTACAGCGTTTAGGAGGAGTGATCTCTTCTCACAATTTGTATCTGCCAAGTAGGCCACCTCACAATAATGTACGTGTGGTACCAGGTAGGATTCTATTTGTGCATATAAAAATACATGTGCTGAATAGGCAACAGAGAAAGGGAGACAGGAATTCACATATTTGATACCTTTCAAAACACATGGAGAACTATATCAATTAAAAATTAACCAGATTTTTAACAACTACCCTTTATCATGCAAAAGGCAAGTCCAACTATACACCATGCCTCTTCTGAACTGCTTGTATTTCTATTCTGTTTGGGTTATTTTTCTCCATCATATTAGCATTAGTAGTCAGAGTCTAGTAGGGTATGCGTTAGTGTCATGGATTCAGTAATTCAAATGGAAATAAAGGAAAATGAATCCATTGTGTATGCAAATATGCGCTACAAAAAAACTTTCCACTCTCATTCAGAGCAATGCCTTGACATTACCTTCACCCAAGTAAGACACAATTAGAGGACAAGAGTTAGAAAATCTGTGAATACATATCTGGAACGGAAAATGCTCAGGAGTTCACAAGCTTGGGCATTTTAGAGGAGTTTTCAAACTTAAGGGACAGGATAAACAGTCCAAATTCATGGAACTCTGCTGGCCTAAAGACTTCTTGAGAAACTGCCTCTGAGGTTGGGCACTTGAAATATATGTTGTTGTCAGGAGCTTTAGCTTCCTTTGTAGTGATACCATCAAAGATGGGTCTTCATTTATCTGACCTGGAGGACATGGTTTCTTATTTTCCAAAAGAACATGAGGCAGCAGTGCTCAATTCTTCCTTTGAAGGTAAACTGTGGCCACGGAGGGGTAAGTGTCTCCCCGTCTTGACTGTGAAGCCAATTGGCCATCCTACAATTTTCGTGGTGTTTCTTGCTGCTGCACTGGGCTTTTGGTTTTTCCTTCATGAAATACAAGGAGTTCAACTGGGACACAGTGCTGGAGCGAGTTCTGTCACGTGTGGAGGGTCAGGGTCTACAGGAGAATTCACCAACCAGACTTCTATCCCACATAACTTGAAACATTATCCATAGCAAACTGATTCTGAACATTGTCCTGAAACCTTTACATATAACAAGATGCCTTTACAGATAAGGGTCGGCTAGCTGTACCATGTAAGCCACAAGTCATTTGGAAGTCAATGGCAGACCCAAATGGCCCCACCACAGATGTTTTATCATACACCTGCACACCACAGCCCTGGGCCCACTTCTCAGCACTCTCCAACTTACTGGCATCTCTGTTCTGCACAATTTTCATGAAATCGAGTCAGTCAAGGCACTGTCTGGTACACTCATGATCAGCAACAAGACATCCAAAGGTTCTCCAGTGCCACCTGGTCAGGGGAATTTTATGGTATTTATAGAGCCATTTTTCAAGGATGAAGTTGGAGGCACTGTGGGTTTCAATTCATTCAGGAACCATTAAATGTTGAGGAAAATCATTTCAATGAAAGCTCTCGAGAACTCTCACAGGTAAGGCTTCCCAAAGAGTGGCCAAAATACACATATATTTTATATTTTGAAAAATCTTGACAGTATATATATATATATATATATATATATATATATATATATATATATATATATATATATACAAACACACACAGACATTAAAAACTAGCAATATATATGCCAATCGAAATTCATCATGAAATATATATCATCCACGTATCCAAAAATATTCATTTTACTGAACATGGATTTATGTATAATGTTGTTCAACTAGGAAGCTCACCCATAGGTTGAATTTTCAGTTCCAACAGCGTTTAGGAGGAGTGAACTTTTCTCACAATTTGTATCTGCCAAGTCAGCCACCTCACAAGAATATATGTGTGATACAAGGTACAATTCTATATGTGCATATAAAAATACATGTGCTGAATAGGATACAAAGAAATGGGGGAGACAGGAATTCACATATTTGATAAGTTTAAAAATACATGGACAACTCTTTCAACAAAAAATTGACTAGATTTAAAACTCCTTCCCTATATAATGGAAAAGTTAATTCAATGGTAAACCATGCCTCCTCTGATATGTTTGTATTTCTGTTCTATTTGGGTTATTTTTCTCCATTACGTTAGGATTAGTTGTCAGAGTCTTGTAGGGTATGGGTTAGTTTCAGGGATTCAGTATTTCGAAAGGAAAATTGGAAAATGAATCCAATGTGTATGCAAATATGTGCTACACAAAAATCTTCCGACTCTCATCCACAACAATGCCTTGACCTTAACTTCGTCCCAAGTAACACATGTAGAGGAGATGAGTAAGAAAATCTGTGAATACATATCTGGAATTTAATATGCTCAGGAGTTCACAAACTTGCAGGTAGAAGGCGAGATTCCAATAGTAAGGGACAATGTGAACACTCCAAAAACATGGAGCTCTGCTAGCCTAAAGGCTTCTTGAAAAACTGGCTCTGATGTTGGGCTCTTGAAATATATGTTGTTGTCAGGAGCTTTAGCTTTTTTTGTAGTGAGACCATAAAAGCTGGGTCTGCATCTATGTGACCTGGAGGAGATGCTTTCTTATTTACCAATGATCATGAGGCAGCATTGCTGAATTCTCTCTTTCGGGGTCAACTGTGGCCACTTGGGGCTAAGTGTCTCCTCATGTGGACTGTGAAGCCATTTGATCATCCTCCAATTTTTGTGATATTTTTTGCTGCTACACTGGGAGTTCAGTATTTCCTTCACGAAATACAAGGAGTTCACCTGGGACACAGTGCTGGAGGGAGTTCTGTCACGTGTGGTGGGACAGGGTCTGCAGGAGAATGCACAAACCAGGCTTCTGTCCAACATAGCTTGACCCCTTGACCATAGGAACCTGATTCTGAACATTGCCCTGAAACTTACCCATATAACAAGAATCATTTACATATAAGGGTCTGCTGGCTGCACCATGTCAGTCACAAGCCATTTGGAAGCCATTGGGAAATCCACATGGAAGCACCACAGATGTTTTATCTCACACATGCCCACCTTTGCTCTAGGCCCACTATTCAGCAGGCTCCAACTTACTGGAATCTCTGTTCTACACCATTTTCGTGAAACCCAGCCAATCAAGGCACTGTCTGGTACACTCATGATCACCAACAGGATATCCAATGGTTCTCCAGTGCCTCCTGGATATGGGAATTTCAAAAATTTCATGGTATTTATCGAGCCCATCTTTCAAGGTTGAAGTTGGAGGCACTGAGTGTTTCATTTAATTCGGTAACCATTAAATGGTGAAGAAGCTCATTTCAAAGAAAGATCTGGAGAACTCTCACTGCCAAGATTTCCCAAAGAGTGGCCAAAAGGCCACATGAAGCCAGGCCCATTGAGGTCTACAATGTGAAGTGCATTTGTGTTTTGACTCTCAACTATTGCTGCCAAGTGTTTCAGAATAAAATTATGTGATACCTTGGCTGAGATTCCCAGTGCTCTGTGGAAAGCCACACTGGGAATAGATCTCAGTTTCCAATGGTGACTCTCATGTGTGGCCTCCTAATATCCCAACACAATTCATGGCAATACTTCTCTGAGGTCAGTTCCAGGACTCAGTCTCTATAGGGTATCACACCAGAGTTCAAGCCCAGGTGGACCCAGTCATCGCTTCCAACTTCCACACAAATAACCACAATTAAAACCAAAACACTCCCACATGGCCCTCATCTTCTTCCATATAGACACTCCTCATAACCTCTGGCTGGATGTTTCCATGAGGGGCGCAGCCCAACACAGAGTCCAAATAACCTCGCTTGCCCGTCATTTTCCTAAAGGCAGGGTGGCCTGTACACCCTTCCTGTGAACCACAAGGGATCAAAAATGCCTTCCTTTAATACTGCTCTGCTTCTCCAATTTGAGGCCTACTGACTGTCAGGTATAGATTCTTTATGTGATTTGGAGTCATGAGAAAACACAAGCATGTATGGGATAGCCTTTGCAGGGCTTAGAAGAACTCATTTGATTCAAAGGATCTCTATTCTCACTTGATGGTGGTCAGGAACCTAAGAGAGGAAGGCGAGAGACTTCATCAACAATTACTGATCTCTTTCCCATTTTGGTTTTGGATGCACACATGGGATCATTCTTTAGATGCATCAGGTGCTGAGAACCTAAGCCACAGCCTCACACAGGGCCAAGAGACTGATTCCGACACATCCATTTCCAAAGAAATTAACAAAGAGCCACAGGTGATGCCCATTTATTTCCATTTTAAAACTGTTTTCTTCAGGCTTCACAAAGCGGTGTCTTGAGGCCAAGACCTTCCTCACATTCAGGGGAAGAGAAGAATTGGTTAGCAAAAAACCCAAAGCAGAGTTTCTCCACTGAGGCTTTCCTGGTCACACTGATATCTGAGTTTTTTGAGATGCTAGCCATTCCCTTTAGCTATCCATTACATGGCCTTGTCACAGAGCTTGGAGGTGGTACATATCTTGGACACAAAACCATGAGCCTATTCTGGAGAGTGGCCAGAATCAGGAAGAAAACAGGAACTTAGGAAATTAGTAGGTGTTGCCCATCCATAAGGGAAGCCACAGTCCATTCATCAATTGGGCAGAATGAATGCTGGGTAGGTTTCTACTAAACAGGACACATCCATTGATGAATTCTCTTTTCAAATGTCTACAACCACAGACACAGTGGGATACACAGACATAGAAACACTCACTTTGTGAAACGACTTACTAGGAACAGTCCACTCCAAACCAAACAAACCGCCTTTTTTACCTATTCTCAGAAAATGAGACAAAACCACAAACTCACACCCACACCCACAAAGGCACCTCCTTCCCCCAAAGAGGTCTGTGACTATCCGGAGTGTCCTCTGACTTGTGAGCCTTATTATGTTCCCTGAAATGTTCTGTCCTGTCTCAGATCTGGTCTTTTTGGCCAAATCTGTGAAGTGGTCAGGAGCCAGCTGTGAGCAACTTCCTGCTTTCTCAGGAAAGGCCCCTCTTCTGAGCTCTCCTGAAATTTGGCCATTCTCACATCAGTATGTACCAAGAAAGACTGACTCTGTTCTTGGTAAATCCAAATAAGTGAGCCCACTGGGAATGGTACTGGGACTGCCTCTGGTAGCCTGGCTTCCTGGATCCCAAGTTCAGAGAGTTCTATCACCAAAGAAGTGAGGAAGGTCACCTCCTTTGTGAACTGAATGAGGTCACTGCTTTGGAAACCACTTTGTCCTAAAATTTGCTTCGAAGGTTCCCATGAGATGGAGGCTGCCCCTATTTCCTGTGATACGTTCACAACTGAGGATTGTATATCAACCATAGGCAGCCAGGAACAGCTGTCTACACTGGACTGGTTTGGTCCATCTTCTCTACATTAAGAAGAGTGAGGCTTATTCTGACACATCCCTTCATCCTGACTGGGTTGTTTGCCATGGAAGATGACTTTTGCTCTCTCAGGTCCTTCATAGCTGCCTACATCTTCTCCAGGGATCATTTCTGCATGAAACTTTGAGGTTCTCAGCAGGTGGAAGATCCCCTACACTCCTGTATTGGAAGACTAATTCTGTCCCTCCTCTTCTGTAAAGTTAGATTGAGGAAACATTGTATGGTTAAGGTTAATAACAGATTCCATTTGGGTTAGGAATCATTCTCTTGGATGAATAATGGTATTGGAATTTTGCTATATTTTCAAGAATATATAGGTGAAATATAAGTATGAAAAAAGAAATCTAGGTAATTTTTGAAGCACAGAAGGGAATTGGCCCCACTATTGGGATTCTTAGCTTTGAATTATGTTCTGCACAGGTGTCTCAGATTAATTGATATACAATGGCATAGGACCTTGTCTTTTGGATGATTGAATGTCGAAGAGAAAATCCAGTCCAAAAGGGATAGTTGGTGGATTAGGAAGATATTCGGTAGATTTAGAATGAAGAGTGTGTATAGCATTTGGACCAAAAGATCTTTAGCAATAGGGTTTTGGGTAGAGAGTGAAAGTAAATGTCGGCACATGTGAAGAGTCAGTCATAATGATGAAATGGGAAAAAAACATACAGGAAATCAGATTTCAATAGAGACATTAGGAAATCAGGCAAAGTATAAAGTGAGTGATAGGATTAGACATTTTCAACAGGGTTGAGGTTGAATATGTAATTTCAGGAAGAAACAAATATGTAGTCACCAATAGGATTCACTTTTGAGAGCATTAGGCAACCTGGACATGGATTTTTTTTTAATCCATGCTCACTTTCCATTTAGGATTTGGTACAATCATAAGTGTGACCTTGCTTTTTGTTTCCACAATATTACTGTGATTAATGTATATATAGATCAGGTGACATGAGTATTTCTTCCACCATTTCTGGGAGCAATATTTTGAAGACATATAATTTAGTATTGTGGGTACAAATAGGTATACTCTGTGTTATATGAATATAAAGATAATGCATGAATAGACCATACTGTGAATAAATAATATAACTGGTTCCAAATTTAAATAATGGATTGAATTGATATCTGAATATATATTGGAAATCATATATTGATATTCATACAATCATTCCAACCAGTTATACATCTAATGGTAATATCACTGTTATGGTTTATCATGAAGTGTGTGTGAGCTTTGCTTCTAAAATGATTATGGAAATTGAAAATAATGTGCTTGGAAAGAAGTCTCATTAAAAGAGCAGTCAAGAAACCTGGGGGAATACATATGTTCTGAAGCAGGAAGTAATTGAAAGTGAAAAAAATGCCTATAAATTTGTGAATTTGTGAATGAAATATGTATTCTATTATGTGCAAAAACTGAAGAAATATTAATGTACCAGTTTTGAATAAAAATGAACGTCAAAATACATATCATGTCCCATAGGAATCTACTTGCATTGACGTTAAACTGAGTCATTTACTATAGCAATATTAGGATTTGTATGCACCATTCACTGAAGTTAGTTTTCAGTATTAGGAAACAAATATGTATTTCAGGTGGATTAATATTTCTGAGAACATTCTTATGAAAAGTTGAATATAAATCCACATTCATGAACATCAATGAATTTAGGGAGTATATAATAAGACACATACATTTCATATTTTGAAAAATCTGGAGAGTTTATACATATATATATGCACACACACACACACACACACACACACATGTATACATTAAAATGTAGCAATATATATGCCAATCGAAATACATCATGAATTATATATCATCCACAAATCCAAAAATCTTCATTTTTCTGAGCATCGATTTATGTATAATGTTGTTCAACTAGGGAGCTCACCCATAGTTTGAATTGTAAGTTCCAACAGCATTTAGGAGGAGTGATCCCTTCTCACAATTTGTATTTGCAAAGTCAGCAACCTCACAAGTATGTACATGTGATACCAGGTAGGATTCTATATGTGAATATAAAAATGCATGTGCTGAATAGGGTACAGAGAAATGGAGACAGGAATTCTCATATTTGTTAACTTTAGAAACACATGGAGAAGGGAGGGGCAGAGCCGCCAACCGCGCCTGTAAGGTAGGCGGACCTGCGAGCCACCCGTAGAACAGGCCTAGCGGCCCGCCATCGTGAAAGACACATCACCCTGGTTGGGGGTTGGGCAGAGCAACTGCACGCGTGCAAGGAACGCGGACATGCAACCCACAGGCAGAACAGGCCCAGACACCCGCGGAGGGGCAGAGACACCCCTTGTGACTTCAAGATAGGTGAACCTGCGACCCACCAGCTGAAGCGGCCCAGCTGCCTTCAGAGGGGCATAGCCGGCCCCCGCGCCTGCGAAGTAGGTGGACCTGCGAACACCGACAGACCAGGTGCTAGGCCCCGCCAGGGTGCTAGACACATAACCAGGTTTGGGGAGGGGCCGAGCCGCTGCCCGTGCCTGCAAAGCAGGTAGACCTCTCACCCAGAGGCAGAACAGACCCAGCGACCTACCAGCGTGGTAGACACATCGCCCCGGTTTGGGGGGGGGCAGAGATGCCACTCACGCCTGCAATGTAGACAGCCCTGCAACCCATAGACAGAAGAGGCCCAGCGGAGCGCGGAGGGGCAGAGCCGACGCCTGTGCCTGCAAGGTAGCTGGACCTGTTACCCACTGGCTGAACAGGACCAGCACCCGCAGAGGGGTAGATCAACTGCCCGCTCCTGCAAGGTAGGCGGACCAGCTACCAAGAGGCAGAACAGGCCCAGCGGCGTGCTGGTGTGGTAGGCACATTGCCCCAATTGGAGGAGGGGCAGAGCCGCTGCTTACCCCTGTGAGGGAGACTTTTCAAGAATACAATAGCAATATAAACATTTAGGGGTAAAATTCAATAACACAAAAGTTTCACCAAGCCGAAAAAAACGTGAACAGTAGGGAAAGATAAGGAAAGAAAGGACCACAAGCAACGCAGGTCAACTCAACATTAGAAGAGGTAATATCTGCAGCATATAGAATGTCAGATAAAGAATCAGGATATACTTGCTTCAGATGATCTGAAGTCTCCAGGGAGACATTAGACAGCAAAATCAGACAATGAAAGATCACTTTGACAATGAATTACAAAAACAAATCCAAGAAGCAAAAGATCAACTATACAGGGAGATAGAGGTTATAAAAAACACACAAACAGAAATCATAGAAATGCAGGAAGCAATAAACCAACTTAAAAACTCAATTGAGAATACTACCAGCAGAATAGATCACTTAGAACAATGAAGACAAAGTATTTCAACTTGAAAAGAACATAGAAAGCTCAGCAAGACTGTTAAGAAACCATGAGCAGAACATCCAAGAAATATGGGATAACATGAAGAGACCAAACTAAAGAGTAATTGGGATACAGGAAGGTATACAGGTCCAAACCACAGGATTGAGCAATCTATTCAATGAAATAATATGAGAAAACTTTCCAGACATGAAGAATGAGACAGAATCCCAAATCCTAGAAGCCTACAGGACGCCAAATGTGCAAAATCATAAGAGATAAACACCGAGACATATTATAATGAAGATGCCAAACATACAGAATAAAGAGAGAATTTTAAAAGCTACAAGAGAAAGGAAGCAGATTACATTTAGGGGTAAACCAATCAGGATAACAGCTGATCTTTCAACACAGACTCTGAAAGCTAGAAGATCCTGGAATAACATTTTTCAATCACTGAAAGAAATTGGGTTCCAACCAAGAATTGTGTGTCCAGCGATTTTAAGCTTCAGGATGGAAGATGAAATTAAAACCTTCCATGATAAACAAAAGTTAAAAGAATTTGCAGCTAGAAAACCATCTCCTCAAAAGATCCTTGGCAAAACATTATAGGAAGACGAAATGGAAAATAACAATAAAAACCAACAGTGGGAGGTAGTACAGTAAAGGGGCGAAAAATAATCAAAGAGAAAAACAAACCATGTTTAGTAACATAAATAAACAAATATGGCTGGAAGAACAACCCATATTTCAAAAATAACCCTAAATGTTAATGCCTTAAACTCACCAATTAAGAGACACAGGCTAGTAGAATGGATCACGAAAGAAGACCCCAAAATTTTCTGCCTACAGGAGACACATTTGATAGGAAAAGACATATATAGACTAAAGGTGAAAGGTTGGGAGAAATCATATCACTCATATTGACTTCAGAAACAAGCAGAAGTGTCCATACTCATATCAAATAAAATAGATTTCAAGACAAAGTTAATCAAAAGGGATAAAGAGGGACACTACATATTGCTCAAGGGAACCATACACCAACAAGACATAACAATCATAAATATATGTGCCCCAAACAATGGTTCAGCTATGTTAATCAAACAAACTCTTCTCAAGTTCAAGAGTCTGGTAGACCACCATACAATAATCATGGGAGATTTCAACACACCTCTCTCACTACTGGACAGATATTCCAAACAAAAGTTGAATTAGGAAACTATAGAACTCAATAACACAAATAATAACCTAGACTTAATTAACATATATAGAATATAGCACCCAACATCAAGCAGTTACACTGTTTTCTCAGCAGCACATGGATTCCTCTCAAAAATAGATCATATATTATGTCACAGAACAACTCTTAGACAATATAAAGGAGTATAGATAATACCAGGCATCTTATCTGATCGTAATGGAATGAAACTGAAAATCAACAATAAAAGAAGGAAGAAAAATTCATGCATCACTTGGAGAATGAACAATACGTACTGAATGATCAATGGGTTATTGAAGACATCAAGGAGAAAAATAAAAAAAAATTCTTAGACATAAATGAAAAAGATAGACAGAACATATCAGAATCTATGGGACACATTGAAAGCAGTTCTAAGTGGAAAATTCATTGCTTGGAGTTCTTTCCTTAAAAAAAGAAAAAAAAAACAACAACAAATAAATGATCTCATAGTTCATTTCAAAATCCTAGAAAAAGAAGAGCAAAACAACAGAAAAAGAAGTAGAAGGCAAGAAATAATTAAAATCAGAGCTGAAATTAATGAAATCGAAACAAAAGAAACAATTGAAAAAATTGAAAATACTAAAAGTTGAAAAATTAATAAAATAGACAGACTCTTAGCCATGTTAATGAAGAGAAGAAGAGAGGGAACTCAAATTACTATCATAAGGGATGAAAAAGGCAATATCACAACAGACACTTCTGAAATACAGAAGATAATCAGAAATTATATTAGAAGATAGTGAAGGCATCAATAAATTTCTTAAGTCATATGATCTGCCCAGATTGAGTCAGGAGGATATAGACAACCTAAGCAGACCAATATCAATTGAGAAAATAGAAGAAACCATCCAAAGACTACCAACTAAGAAAAGCCCAGGACCGAATGGGTATACAGCAGAGGAGGCCAATATCACCCTGATTCCTAAACCAGACAAAGACCCTTCAAAGAAACAAATATACAGACCAATCTCTCTAATGAACCTAGATGCAAAAATCCTCAATAAAATTCTGGCGAATCAGATACAAAAACATATTTAAAAAATTGTGCAACATGATCAAGTAGGATTCATTCCTGGGATACAAGGCTGGTTCAATATACGGAAATCAATAAATGTTATTCACCACATCAATAGACTTAAAAATAAGAACCATATGATCACCCCAATAGATGCAGAAAAAGCATTCAATAAAGTACAGCATCCCTTTATGTTTAAAACTCTAGAAAAACTGGGATAACAGGAACATACCTCAATATTGTAAAAGCAATCTATGCTAAGCCTCAGGCTAGTATCATTCTGAATTGAGAAAAAATTGAAGGCATTCCCTCTAAAATCTGGAACAAGACAGGGATGCCCTCTCTCACGATTTCTGTTCAACATAGTTCTCGAACACTGGCCAGAGCAATTAGACAAATGAAAGAAATTAAAGGCATAAAAATAGGAAAAGAAGAACTTAAATTATCACTATTTGCAGATGACATGATTCTATACCTGGTAGACCCAAAAGGGTCTACAAGAAACTATTAGAGATAATAAATGAATTCAGCAAAGTGGCATGATATAAAATCAACAATCATAAATCAAAAGCATTCCTGAATATCAGCAACAAATCCTCTGAAACGGAAATGAGGACAACCACTCCATTGAGAGTATCCTCAAAAAAAATAAAATAAAATATTTGGTTATCAACGTAACAAAAGATGTGAAAGACTTACACAATGAAAACTACAGAACCCTAAAGAGAGAAATAGAAGAAGATCTTACAAGATGGAAAAATATACCCCGTTCATGGATAGGCAGAATTAACATCATCAAAATGGCGATATTACCAAAAGTTCTCTATAGGTTTAATGCAATGCCAATCAAAATCCCAACGGCATTTCCTGTAGAAATAGATAAAACAATTATGAAATTCATATGGAATAATACAAGACCCAGTATAGCAAAGACAACTCTAAGCAGGAAGTGTGAATCAGGCGGTATAGCGATACATGTCCTCAAACTATACTACGGAGCAATAGTAACAAAAAGAGCATGGTACTGGTACCAAAACTGGCGGGTGGACCAATGGTACAGAATAGAGGACACAGAAATCAATCCACAAAATTACAGCAATCTTATATTTGGTAAAGGAGCTAAAAGCATAAACTGAAGGAAGGATAGCATCTTCAACAAATGGTGCTGGAAAAACTGGAATTACATATGTAAGAAAATGAAACTGAATCTTTTTCTCTCGCCATGCACAAAAGTTAACTCAAAATGGATCAAGGAGCTTGATATCAAATCAGCGACACGGCATCTGATAGAAGAAAACTTTGGCTATGATCTACATACTGTGGGGTCGGGCTCCAAATTCCTCAATAGGACACCCATAGCATAAGAGTTAATAATTAGAATCTACAAACAGGACTTACTCAAACTAAATAGATTTTTCTCAGAAAAAGAAACAATAAGAGAGGTAAAAAAGGAGCCTACATCCTGGGAACAAATCTTTACTCCTCACACTTCAGATAGAGCCCTAATATCCAGAGTTATACAAAGAACTCAAAAAATTAAACAATAAGCAAATGAATTACCCAATCAACAAATGGGCCAAGGACCTGAACAGACACTTCTCAGAGGAGGACATACAATCAATCAATAAGTACATCAAAAAATTCTCACCATCTCGAGCATTCAGAGAAATGCTAAACTAACCCACCCTAAGATACCATCTCACTGCAGTACGCTTGGCAGCCATTATGAAGTCAAACGACAACAAGTGCTGGCGAGAATGTGGGAAAAAGGGTACACCTGTACATTGCTGGTGGGACTGCAAATTGGTGCAGCAAATTTGGAAAGCAGTATGGAGATTTCTTGGAAACTTGGGAATGGAACCGCCATTTGACCCAGCAATTCCCCTTCTCGGTCTAATCCCTATAGACCCAAAAAGTGCATGCTACAGGGACACTGATAAATCTATGTTCATAGCAGCACAATTCACAATAGGAAGACTGTGGAACCAACCTAGATGCCCTTCAATAGATGAATGGATTAAAAAAAATGTGGCATTTATACACAATGGAGTATTACTCTGCATTAAAAAATGACAAAATCATACAATTTGCAGAGAAATCGATGGCATTAGAACGTATTATGCTACGTGAAGATAGCCAATCACTAAAAAACAAATGCCAAATGTTTTCTTTGATATAAAGAGAGTAACTAAGAACAGAGTTGGGAGGAAGAGCATGAGAAGATGATTAATATTAAACAGGGGTGAGAGGTGGGAGGGAAAAGGAAAGAGAAGAAAAATTACATAGAAATGGAAGGAAACCCTCATGGTTATACAAAATTAAATACAAGATGAAGTGAGGTGAAAGGGGACAAAAACAAGTGGAAGAAATGAATTACAATAGATGGGGTAGAGAGAGAGGATTGGAGGGGAGGGGATGGGAGATAGTAGAGGACAGGAAAGGCAGCAGAATACAACAGACACTAGTATAGCAATATGTAAAATAGTGGATGTGTAACTGATGAGATACTGCAATCTGTATACGAAGAAAAATGGAAGTTCATAACCTACTTGAATCAAAGTGTGAAATATGACATGTCAAGAACTATGTAATGTTTTGTAGAACCAACAATAAATATTAAAGAAAAAAAAACACATGGAGAACTATTTCAATGAAAAATTGACTAGGTTAATAACACCTACACTTTATCATGCAAAAGGCAAGTCCAACTATACACCATGCCTCTTCAGAAGTGCTTGTATTTCTATTCTGTTTGGGTTATTTTTCTTCATCATATTAGGATTAGTAGTCAGAGTTTGGTAGGGTATGCGTTAGTGTCAGGGATTCAGTCTTTGGAATGGAAAATTGGAAAATGAATCCAATGTGTATGCAAATATGTGCTACACAAAAATCTTCCCACTCTCATCCAGAACAATGCCTTGACGTTACCTTCACGCCAAATAAGAAACAATTAGAGGAGAAGAGTTAGAAAATCTGTAAATACATATCTGGAATGGAAAATATTCAGGAGTTCACAAACTTGGAGGTGGTAGAGGAGTATCCCAAAGTAAGGGACAGGGTAAACACTCCACAAACATGGAGGTCTGCTGGCCTAAAGACTTCTAGAGAAACTGCCTCTGAGGATGGGCACTTGAAATATATGTTGTCAGTAGCTTTAGCTTCCTTTGTAGTGAGATCATCAAAGCTGGGTCTGCATCTATGTGACCTGGAGGACATTCTTTCTTGCTTTCCAATACACATGAGGCAGCAGTGCTGAATTCTCTCTTCGTATGTAAACTGTGGCCACTGGGGTCTAAGTGTCTCCCTGTGTGGACTGTGAAGCCTTTTGTTCATCCTCCATTTTCGTAGAGTTTCCTGCTGCAGCACTGAGAGTTTGGTATTTGCCTCACAAAATACAAGGAGTTCAACTGGAACACAGTCCTGGAGGGAGTTCTGTCATTTGTGGTTTTTCAGGGTCTACAAGAGAATGCACCAACCAGGCTTCATTTCCACATAACTTGCCCCCTTCTCCATAGCAACATGATTCTGCACATTGCCCTGAAAACTATCCATTTAACAAGACACCTTTACATATAAGTGTCTGGTCACTGCACCGTGTCAGTGACAAACCATTTGGAATTCAATGGCAAAACCACATGGCGCAACCACAGAAGATTTATCACACACCTGCACACCACAGCTCAGGGCTCACTACTCAGGAGGGTCCAACTTAATGGCATCTCTGTTCTACACCATTTTCATAAATCCCAGTCAATCAAGGCACTGTCTGGTACACTCATGATCAGCAAGAGGTGCTGACAATTTAAGCCACAGCCTCACACAGGGCCCAGAGTCTGATTCAGACATAACCATTTCCAAAACAATTCATCAAAGAGGCACAGGTGATGCCCATTCATTTCCATTTGAAAATTGTTTTCTTCTGGCTTTATAAAGGGGTGGCCTGAGGCAAAGAGGTTCCTGACATTCAGGGCAACAGAACAATAGTTAAGCAAAAGGCCCTAAGCCAGGTTTCACCATAGAGACTTTCCTGGTCACACCAATATCTGAGTTTTCTGGTGTGCTCGCCATTCCTTTCAGCTAACTAGTACATGGCCATGTCACAGAGCTTGGAGGTGGTACATATCTTGGACAAAAAACCATGAGCCTTTCTGGAGAGTTGCCAGAATTCAGGAAGAATTCAAGAACTTAGGATGATACTAGGTGTTGCCCATGGATAAGTCAAGCCTCAGTCCATTCATTAATTGGGCAGGATGAATGCTGTGAAGCTTTCTACTAGACAGGACACACCCAGTGAGCCATTTTCTTTTCTAATATCTACAACTAAGGACACAGTGGGATACACAGACATAGAAACAGTCTCCTTGTCAGATGACTTACTAGAAACAGTCCACTCCAAACCAAACAAACCTCCTTTTTTACCTATTCTCAGAATATGAGACAAATCCACAAACTGACATCCACACACACAAAGTCACCTCCTTCCCCAAGTATGTCTGTGACTATCCGGAGTGTCCTCTGACGAGTAGGCCATAGAATGTTCCCCAGAAATGGCCGGTCCTGTCTCAGATCTGGTCTCCTTGGCCAATTCTGTGAAGTTTTCAGGAGGCAGTGGTGAGCCATTTCCTGCCCTCTCAGGAAAGGACCCTCTTCAAAGCTTTCTTGGCATTTGGCCACCCTCACATCAGTAGGTACCAAGAAAGACTGACTCTTTACTTGGTAAATCCAAACAAGTGAGCCCACTTGGACTGGGACTGGGACTGGCTCTTGGTGCCTGGCTTCCTGGATCACAAAATTCAGAGAGTTCCATCATGAAAAAAGTGAGGTGAGGTCACTTTCTTCAGAAAATGAATGAGGCCACTGTCTTGGCCACCACTTTGTCCTAACAGTTGCTTCCTAGTGTCTCAGGAAAAGGAGGCTGCCTCTATTTCCTGTGACACTTTCACAAGTTAGAATGGTATAGAAACATAGGCACCTGGGAACAGCTCTCCACACATGCCTGGTTTCATACATCTTCCCTACATTAAGAAGAGATAGGATGATTCAGACACATCCTTTCATCCTGATCGGGTTGTTTGCAAAGGAAGATGACTTTTGCTGTCTCAGGTCCTTCATAGCTGCCTACGTCTTCTCCAGGGATCATTTCTGCATGGATTTTGAGGTACTCAGCAGGTGGAAGATCTCCTAACTTCCTGTATTGTAATACTAACTTTGTCCCTGCTCTTCTGTAAAGTGAGATTGAGTGAACTATCTCAGTTTACAGAATGGTTAGGGTTAATAGCATGTTCGATTTGGGTTATGAATCATTTTGCTGGATGAATAATGATATTGGGAACCTGTGATATTTACAAGAACATGGAGGTGAAATATAAGTATGAAAACAGAAATCTAGGTAATATTTGAAGCCCAGAAGGACTTTGGGCCCTTGATTGGGATACTTAGCTTAAATTATGTTCTGTGTGACCTTTGCATTTTGTGTCCAGAATATTAGTGTGATAATATGTATATGTAGCTAAGGTGACATGAGTATTTCTTTCACCATTTCTGTGAGCAATATTTTGAAAACTTATAAATTAGTACTGGGGATACTATTAGGTTTACCCTGTTTTGATGAATATAGAGATGATGCATTAATAGACCATACTGTGAATAAATTATATAACTGGTTCCATATTTAAATAATGGATTGTATTGATATCTGAAAATATATAGAAAATCTTATATTGATATACATACATTCATTCCAACCAGTTATATATCTAATTGTAATGTTAGGGTTATCATTTATCATGAATAGTGTGTGAGTTTTGCCTCAAAAATGATTATGGAATCGAAAATAATATGTTTAGAAAGAAGTCTAGTAAAAAGACCAGTCAAGAAACATGGAGAAACATATGTCTTCCGAAGGAGGAAGTGATTGAAAGTGAACCAAATGTTTATAAATTTGTGAACTTGTGAATGAAAGGAAATATCTTATGATGTCCATGAACTGAAGAAATAATAACGTACCAGGTTTGAATAAAAATGAACTTTAACAAACACAATAGAGACATTAGGAATTCTGGCAAAGTATAGTTCGCAGTGAAAGGTTAATAAAATAAGTACTTGTCACTTCCTGTTTTTCTGTATGCTTAACAAAACACTTTTGAAATATTGAGAACTGTTTGCTAATCTTATTCCCAGAATGTGCTGTCCCCAATTGCCAAACTGCAGAATGTACTCCCTCAACCGGTTGCACGCAAACCGCTCACTCGCCCGGACCCATCAATAAACTTACCCCCCTGCCCTGTCCAAGGGAAATATATAAGCTCTGCTTAAGCTGTTCTCTGGGCTCTCTGCTCTATTCAAGTGAGCTCTGAGCCCCAGCATGCTGGACCCCCAATAAACCCTTTGCTTTTGCATGAGACAGTCTCTTGGTGGTCTCTTCCCCCGATTGTCACCGGACCTTTACATATGGAGGTTCCACTGAGATCCGGCAGCGGTGGACAAGAGACCCCAAAAAACTCCTCTCAGGGTAAGTAAGGTGCCTCTTTCTGGTCAGGTTTCAGGTCAGGGCTTGGCAAAATGGATGTCAATGAAGAGCGTGAGCTCTCTCCAACGATGGCTGACAGTCATGTCACAGAGCCACAGGCCAAGTCCCTGGGTGACGTCATAGAGGACTCAGAAAATTGAGGAACAATAGTCTCCATGACTCAGTGATATTTTGTTTCAGATTCGTTATTGCCAACCGATCGGGTTCTGCCAACTACTAAGTCCTGGTCTCAGTGTTGGACTTCCATATCCTGTCTTTATTGTCTTGTCTTGTCTTTATTGTCTTGTCTTGTCTTGTCGGCTGGCCGGTCCAATAATAATCCTCATATTATTGCTAACTATTAAACCCTGCTTGCTCAACCATGTAATTTATTTTCTCCAAGCTCAAATTGGACAAGTTAAACTAATGGTAATACCCCACTAGCAGACATAGAATGTGACACCCCCCAATGATCATTTTCATGATTAAAAGTAGCCAGAAAAAGAAGTGTTGAATGAAAGGTTAATAAAATATGTAGTTGTCACTTCCTGTTTTTCTGTACGCTTAACAAAACACTGTTGAAATCTTGAGAAATGTTTGCCAATCTTGTTCCCAGAATGTGCTGTCCCCAACTGTCAAACTGCAGAATGTACTCCTTCACCAGGTTGCATGCAAATTGACCACTCGCCCTGACACATCAATAAACTTCCCTCCCTGCACTCGCAAGGGAAAGTATTTAACCTCTGCTTAAGCTGTTCTCAGGGCTCTCTACGCTTTTCAAGTGAACTCTGAGCCCCAGCATGCTGGACCCCCAATAAACCCTTTGCTGTTACATGAGATAGATTCTTGGTGGTCTCCTCTTCCGACACTCGACCGACCTTTACTTGGATGATTGAATGTAGAAGAGAACATCCAGTCAAAAAGGGATAGTCAGTAGGATTAGGAATATAGTCCGTAGGTTTAGGAAGAAGAGTGAGTATAGGATTTGGACCAAAAGTTCTTTAGTAATAGGGTTTCGGTTAGAGAATGAATGTAAATGTCAGCACATGTGAAGAATGAGTCACAATGATGAACTGGGGAAAATATGTAGGAAAGCAGATATCAATAGAGACATTAGGAAATCAGGCAAAGTATAAAGTGAGTGATAGGATTAGACATTATCAACAGGGTTGAGTTTCAATATATAATCTTAGGAAGAAACAAATATGTAGTCACCAATAGGATTGACATTTGAGAGTATTAGGCAACCTGGACATGAATGTTTTTAATAATACAGGTTCACTTTCTATTTAGCCTTTGGTACAATCATAAGTGTGACTTTTGCATTTTGTGTTCCGAATATTACTGTGATAAAATGTATATGTAGATCAGGTGACATGAGTATTTCTTCCACAATTTCTGGGAGCAATATTTTGAAGACGTATAAATTGAGCACTCTAGGATATGCCAACAAACAATTCTTACACAAACTTTTACCAATGTGGTTCCAAAGGTAGAGGCGTATACGCAAGGAATGCAAAGTGAACTAATTCTAACCAAAAAAAAAAAAAGAAAAAAAAATTGATACTTTATCTTCCACTTCTTGTGCCACTCCTGTTTCAAATTACTTAGTCTTGACTGCATGTCTCCTGCAGAAATAATCAAAATCTCTGGAATACGTCTTTTGTTTGTTTTGCTTTTGCAGTGCTGCAGATAGAACCCAGGGCCTCCACATGCTTCGGAAAGCACTTGACTGCTAAACTACATCCATGCTCCCCACCCCCACTACTTTTTTGTTGTTTTGAGAAAGGGTCTTAGTAGCTGGGATTTCAGGCATGCACTATTGCACCAGACTCCTGAATATATCTTGCCACTACATTTAGATGCAGAATTGGCTCAACAATAAGAAATTAAGAGGGTGTGAATAAAATAGTAATAGTGAAGAACCACTAAGAATACAGAGAAAGCACACTAAACAATACCTTTTGTTCAAATGCAATCTCTTTTAAAAGATTTTTTAAATGGATGACAATAAACTTCTGAAAAACAGACACAAATATCTTTCCTATCCTTTGCCTGAATTTCAATACTTTAAATTTTATTTTAATTACAGCTTTACTGAGATACAAATTTATATACCATGCAATCTATTGTATCACATGTGTATCTATTTTATATCCAGTATGGTTATTTCAATAAAATGACACACTAACTTTTCTGAATGAGTAGAATTACTAGTTACTACTAGGGTTCAATTCCTAGCTTTGCAAAAGCAAACAAACAAACAAACAAAGTTGGCTAACGGATCATATATTCTAATATTCCTAGCATTTTTTCAGTACAAAAAACCCACATTATCCCACAAAGGGATATGAAATAGAATTATATTTTTTCATCTGGGTATGCTAAAGACAAGTCTATTTAGAAAATCCTGTTGTTTCAAATGTTGTTGAAAATAATATAAAAATACTTTAAGAAAGAATGCAAAATAAAAAAAATAAATTAGTATTGGGGGTACAAAGAGGTGTACCCTGTGTCTATGTATATAGAAGTAATTCATGAATTGACAATACTGTGAATAAATAATATAACTGATTCCACTTCAAATAATGGATTGCTAGAATTGATATCTGAAAATATATAAGAAATCTTATATTGATATAGAATCATTCATTCCAATGAGTTATACATCTAATGGTAATATTAGGGTTATATTCTATCATGAAAGGTGTGTGAGATCTGCTTCAAAAGTGAGAATGGAAAAGGAAAATAATGTGTTTGGAAAGAAGTCTCATGAAAAGACCAGTCAAGAAACATAAAGGAATGCATGTGTTCTGAAGTAGAAAGTGATTGAAAGTGACACAAATGCAAATAATTTTGCTAACTTGTGGATGAAATACATATCCTATGATGTGAATAAACTGAAGAAATAGTAAAGTACCAGTGTTGAATAAAAATGAACGTCAAAATGTACATCATGTCCCATAGTAATCTACTTTGATTGATGTTATACTGGGTCAGTTACTGTAGAAATATTAGGATTTGTATGCACCATTCACTGATGTTACTTGTCAGTACTAGAAAACAAATATGTATTTCAGGTGGATGAATAATTCTGAGAATAATCTTGTGAAAAGTTTATTATAAATCCACATACATGAATATGAATGAATTTAGGGTGTGTAAAAGAAGACAGAAGTATTTCATATTTTTAAAAATTTGGAGAGTATATATATATATATATATATATATATATATATATATATATATACACACACACACAAACAAACACATATACACACAGAGACATTGAAATGTAGCAATATATATGCCAATTGAAATTGATGTAGAAATACATATCGTCCAAAGATCCAAAAATATTTAATTTACTGAACATGGATTTGTGTATAATGTTGTTCAACTAGGAAGCTCCCCCTTAGGTTAAATTTTCAGTTCCAACAGCGTTTAGGAGGAGTGATCTCTTCTCATAATTTGTATCTGCCAAGTCAGCCACCTCACAAGAATGTACATTTGATACCAGGTAGGATTCTATATGTGCATATAAAAATGCATGTGCTGAATAGGCTACAGACAAATGGAGACAGGAATTCAAATACTTGTTAAATTTAAAAACACATGGACAACTATGTCAACAAAATATTGATTAGATTTATAACTCCTACACTATATAATGCAAAAGGCAAGTTCAACTATACACCATGCCTCCTCTGAACTTCTTGGATTTCTATTCTGTTTGGGTTATTGTTCTCCATCATATTAGGATTAGTAGTCAGATTCTAGTAGGTTATGGGTTAGTGTCAGGAATTCAGTATTTCGAATGGAAAATTGGAAAATGAATCCAATGTGTATGCAAATATGTGCTACAAAAAAATCTTCCAACTCTCATCCACAACAATGCCTTGAAATTACCTTCACCCCAAATAAGACACAATTAGAAGAGGTAGAAAATCTGTGAATATATATCTGTAGTGGAATATGCTCAAAAGTTCACATTTTGGAGGTTGTAGAGCAGTTTCCAAAAGTAAGGGACAGGGTAAACACTCCACAAACATGGAGCTCTGTTGGCCAAAAGATTTCTTGAGAAACTGCCTCTGAGGGTGGGCACTTGAAATATATGTGTTTGTCAGAAGCTTTAGCTTCCTTTCTAGTGAGACCATCAAAGCTGGGTCTGTATCTATGTGACATGAAGATCTTGGTTTCTTATTTTCCAATGATCCTGAGGCAGCAGTGCTGATTTCTCTCTTTGTATGTAAACTGTGGCCACTGGGGGCTAAGTGTCACCCCATGTGGACTCTGAAGCCATTTGTTCATCCTCCAACTTTTGTGGTGTTTCTTGCTGCTGAACTGGGACATTGGTATTTGCTTCACGAAATACAATGAGTTCAACTGGAACACAGTGCTGGAGGAAGTTCTGTCACGTGTTGTGGGTCACGTTCTGCAGGAGAATGTACCAACCAGGCTTCAATACCAGATAGCTTGTCCCCTTAACCTCAGCAACCTGATTCTTAACATTACCCTGAAACCTCTCCATATACAAGATGCCTTTACATAGAAGGGTCTGCTGGCTGCACCATGTAAGTCACAAGCCATTTGGAAGTCAATAGCAGATCCACATGGTCCCACCACAGATATTTTATCACACACTACTGCTCTAGGTCCACTACTCAGCAGGCTCCAACTTATTGGCATTGCTGTTCTAGATAATTTTTATGAAACTCAGTCAATAAAGGCCCTGGCTAGTATACTCATGATCAGCAACAGACCATTTAAGAGTTCTCCAGTGCCACCTGTTAATGGCCTCCACAGGGCTTTGAAGAACTCATTTGACCCAAAGAATGCCTAATCTCACTTGATGGAGGTCAGGAACCTTACAGAGGAAGGCAAGAGACTTCATCCACAATTACTGATCTTTTTGCCATTTTGGTTTTGAATGCACACATGGGATCTTTCTTTAGATCCATCAGGTGCTGAGAATCTAAGCTATAGCCTCACATAGGACCAAGAGGCTGATTCAGACGCATCCCTTTCCAAAGCAATTAAGCACAGAGCCACAGTTGATGTCCATTTATTTCCATTTGAAAGCTGTTTTCTTCAGGATTCACAAAGGGATGGCCTGAGCAAAGACTTTCCTGACATTCAGGGCAACAGAACAATAGCAAAAGGCCCAAAGCAGGGTTTATCCACTGAGACTTTCCTGGACAAACTGATATTAGAGTTTTCTGAGATGCTCGCCATTCCCTTCATCTATCTTGTACATGGCCATGTCACTCAGATTGGAGGTGGTACATATCTTGGACACAAAACAATGAGCCTATTCTTGAGAGTGACCAGAATTGAGGAAGAAATCAGGAACTTAGGAAGATTGCAGGTGTTGCCCATCCATAAGGCAAGGGGCAGTCCACTCCTAAATTGGGCAGGATGAATGCTGGGAAGATTTCTACTAGACAGGACACATTGATGCATTCTTTTTTCTAAGGTCTACAACCACGGACCCAGTGGGTTACAAAGACATGCAAAAAATCGCCTTGTCAAACGACTTACTAGAAGCAGTCCACTCCAAACCAAACAAACCGCCTTTCCTACCTATTCTCATAAGAAGAGACTAAACCACAAAATCACACACACACGCGCAAACGCACCTCCTTCATTCAAGTAGGTCTGTGACTATCTGGAGTGTCCTCTGACTGGTGGGCCATACTATGTTCCCCCAAAAGGCCTGTCCTGTCTCAGATCTGGTCGCGGTGAACCACTACCTGCTTTCTCAGGAAAGGCCCCTCTTCAGAGCTCTCCTGGCATTTGAAATCCTCATATCAGTAGGTACCAAGGAATACTTAGTCTATCCTTGGTTTTTCCAAACAATGGAGCCCACTGGCACTGGAACTGTGACAAGGTCTTGGTATTCTCTGTCTTCCTGGAGCCCAAGGTCAGGGAGTTTCTTCACCAAGGAAGTGAGGTAGGTCGCTTCATTCAGGAACTGAGTGACTTTACTGC
Source organism: Callospermophilus lateralis (assembly GCF_048772815.1). Taxonomy (NCBI): domain Eukaryota; kingdom Metazoa; phylum Chordata; class Mammalia; order Rodentia; family Sciuridae; genus Callospermophilus; species Callospermophilus lateralis. Next base: position 492,844 of record NW_027512443.1, read on the forward strand.
CTTTGCAACCACTTTGTCCTAACAGGTGATTGCAAGGTTCCCATGAGGTGGAGGCTGCCCCTACTTCCCGAGACAGTTTCAACAGTTAGAATGGTATATCAACCATAGGAATCCGGGAACAGCTCTCCACACAGGCCTGGTTTGGTCCCTCTTCTCTACATTAAGAAAAGAGAGGCTGATTCAGACACAATGCTTCATCCTGAGTACGTTGTTTGCCATGGAAGATGACTTTTGCTCTCTCAGGTCCTTCATAGCTGCCTATGTCTTCTCCAGGGATCGTTTCTGCTTAAAACTTTGAGGATCTCAGCATCTGGAAGATCCCCTACATTCCTGTATTGTAAGACCAACTCTGTCGCTGCTCTTCTGTAAAGTTAGATTGAGGGAACAGTGTTTGGTTAGGCTTAATAACAGGTTCGATTTGGATTAAGAATCATTCTGAGCGATGAATAATGGTATTGGGAATGTGCGATATTTACAAGAATATTTAGGTGAAATATAAGTATGAAAACAGAAATCTAGGTAAAATTTGAAGCCCAGAAGGGCATTGGGCCTTTAATTGGGATACTTAGCTTTGACTTACGTTCTGCACAGATGTCTTAAATAAATCCATATACAATGTCATAGGACCTTGTACCTTGGATGATTGAATGTCACGAGAATATCCAGTCAAAAAGCTATAGTCGGTAGGATTAGGAAAAGTGTCGGTAGGTTTAGAAAGAATAGTGATTATAGGTTTTGGAGGAAATGTTTTTAGCAATTGGGTTTCGGTTAGAAAGTGAATTTAAATGTCAGCACATGTGAAGAGTCAAAATGATAAACTGGGAAAATATTTAGGAAAGCAGAAATCAATAGAGACATTAGGATATCAGGCAAAGTATAAAGTGAGTGATAGGATTACACATTTTCAACAGGCTTGAGGTTGAAAATATAATCTTAGGAGGAAACAAATATATAGTCACCAATAGGATTGACATTTGAGAGCGGTAGCAACCTGGACAGGAATATTTTTAGTAATCCATGCTCACTTTTCATTTAGGTTTTGGTACAATCATAACTGTGACCTTTGCATTTTGTTTCCAGAATATTACTGTGATAACATGTACATGTAGATCAGGTGACATGAGTATTTCTTCCACCATTTCTGGGAGCAATATTGTGAAGACGTATAAGTTAGTACTGGGGGTACAAATAGGTGTACCCTGTGTCTATGAATATAGAGATAATGCATGAATAGACCATACTGTGAATAAATAGTATTACTGGTTCCAACTTTGAATAATGGATTGAATTGATAAATGAAAACATAGAGGAAATCTTATATTGATATATATACATTCATTAAAACCAAATATACATCTAATGGTAATATTAGGGTTATGGTTCATCATGAAGAGTGTGTGAGTTTTGCTTCAAAAATGATTAAGGAAATTGAAAAAGAAACCTCATGAAAAGATCAGTCAAGAAATATGGAGTTATACATGTGTTCTGAAGCAGGAAGTGATTGAAAATGAAACAAATGCCTATTAATTTTCGAATTTCTAGATGAAATATATATTTTATGATGTGCATAAACGGAAGAAATTGCAATGTACCAGTGTTGAATAAAAATGAATTTCAAAATACACATCATGTCCCATAGAAATCTATTTGCATTGATGTTAAGCTGGGTAAGTTACTGCAGAAATACAAGGATTTGTATGCACCATTCACTGAAGATAGTTCTCAGTACGAGGAAACAAATATGATTTTCAGGTGTGTGAATATTCCTGGGAATAATCTAGTGAAAAGTTGATTAAAAATCCACATACATGAATATGAATTATTTTAGGGAGTGTATAATAAGACACATATTTCATATTTTGAAAAATCTGGAGAGTATGTATACACACACACACACAAACAGACTTTAAAAAGTAGGAATATATATGCCAATTGAAATTCACCATGAAATATATATCATCCACAGATCAGAAATATTTATTTTACTGAACATGGGTTTTTGTGTAAAGTTGTTCAACCAGGAAGCTCACCCATTGGTTGAAATTTCAGTTCCAGCATCATTTAGGAAGAGTGAACTATTCTAACAATTTGTATCTGCCAAGTGAGCCATCTCACAAGAATGTACGTGTGATTCCAGGTAGGATTCTATATGTGCATATAAAATTACATGTGCTGAATAGGCTGCAGAGAAAGGGAGTCAGGTATTCACATATTTGTTAACTTTAGAAATACATGGAGAAATATTTCAACAGAAAATTGACTAGATTTATAACTCCTACCCTATATAATGCAAAAGGCAAGTCCCACTATACAACATGCATCCTCTGAACTGCTTATATTTCTATTCTGTTTGGGTTTTTATTCTCCATCATATTAGGATTAGTAGTCAGAGTCTAGTAATGTAGTGGTTAGTGTCATGGATTCAGTATTTCTAATGGAAATTTGGAAAATGAATCCAATGTGTATGTAAATATATGCTACACAAAAATCTTCCCACTCTCATCCAGAAAAATGCCTTGACATTACCTTCGCACCAAGAAAGACACAATTAGAGGAGAAGAATTAGAAAATGTGTGAATACATATATTCAATGAAAAATCCTCAGAAATTCACAACCTTGGAGGTGGTAGAGGAGTTTCCAAAAGTAAGGGACAGGATAAACACTCCACAAACATGGAGCTCTGCTGGCCTAAAGACTTCTTGAGAAATGCCTCTGAGTTTGGGCACTTGAAATATATGTTGTTTTCAGGAGCTTTAGCTTCTTTCTAGTGAGACCATCAAAGCTGGGTCTGCATCTATGTGACCTGGAGGACATGGCATCTTATTTTTCAATGAACATGAGGCAGCAGTGCTGGTTTCTCTCTTTGCAGGTAAACTGTGGCCACTGGGGGCTAAGTGTCTCCCCGTTTGGACTGTGAAGCAATTTGGTCATGATCCACTTTTCGTTGTGTTTCTTGCTGCTGCACTGGGAGTTTGGTGTTTGCTTCATGAAATACAACGAGTTTATCTGGGACACAGTGCTGGAGGGAGTTCTGTCACGTGTGGTGGGTCAGTGTCTGCAGGAGAATGCACCAACCAGGCTTCTATCCAGATAGCTTTCCCCCTTGACCATAGCAACCTGATTCTGAACATTGCCCTGAAACCTCTGCATATAACAAGATGCCTTTACATAGAAGGGTCTGCTGCCTGCACCATGTCAGTCACAAGGCATTTGGAATCCAATGCTAGATCCTCATGGCCGTACCACTGATGTTTTATCACACACCTGCCCACCACTGCTCTAGGTCCACTTCTCAGCAGACTCCAACTTACTGGCATCTGTGTTCTACACCATGTTAAAGAAACCCAGTCAATCTAGGCACTCTCTGGTATACTCATGATCAGCAACAGGACATCCAAAGGTTCTCCAGTGCCACCTGGTCATGGTAATTTTAAAAATTTCATGATATTTATGTAACCATTTTCAAGGATGAAGTTGGAGGCATTGTGGGTTTCAATTATTCAGAAACCATTAAATGGTGAGGAATCTCATTTTAATGAAAGCTCTGGAGAACTCTCACAGGCAAGGCTTCCCAAATAGTGGCCAAAACGTCACTTGAAGCCAGGCCCATTGAGGTCTAAAATGTGAGGTCCATGTGTGTTTTGACTCTCAATAGTGGCTGCCATGTCTTTCAGAATAAAATTATGTGATTCTCTGGCTGAGAGTCCCAGTGAACTGTGGAAAGTCCCCGTGGGACTAGATCACAGCTTCCAATGGCGACTCTCATGCGTTGCCTCCGAAAATCTTAACACAATTCATGGCAATTCTTCTCTGAGGTCAGTTCAAGAACTGAGTCTCTAAGGGGAATCACACCAGAATTCAACCCAGGTTGAACCAGTAATCTCTCACAATTAAAACCTAAACACTCCCACATGACCCTCATCTTCTTCCATATAGACACTCATCATAACTTCTGGCTGGAGGTTTCCATGAGGGCACAGCCCAAGACAGTGTCCAAAATAAGCTTCCTTGTCCCTCATTTGCCTAAAGTCACGTTTGCCTGGACACCCTTCCTATGAACCAGGAGTGATCAAATAGGCCTGACATTTATACTGCTCCACTTCTCCAATTTGAGGCCTACTGACTGAGGGGTTTAAATTCTTTTTGGGAATTGGACGCATGAGAAACCACAAGAACTATGGGCAAGCCACTGCAGAGCTTTGAAGAACCCATTTGACACAAAGGATCCCTATTCTTCCTTGATGGAAGTAAGTGCCCTACCAGAGGAAGGCAAGAGACTTCATCCACAATGACTCTACTTTTAGCCATTTTGGTTTTGGATGCACATATGGAATCTTTCTTTAGATCCATAAGGTGCATAGAATCTAAGCCACAGCCTCACACAGGGCCAAGAGGCTGATTCAGACACATCCCTTTCCAAAGCAATTAAGCAAAGAGCCACAGGAGATGCACATTTATTTCCAATTGAAAAGTCTTTTGTTAAGGCTTCCAAAAGTTTTGGCCTGAGGAAAACACCTTCCTGACATTCAGGGCAACAGAAAAATATGTATGCATAAGGCCCAAAGCAGGGTTTCTCCACTGAGATATTCCTGGTCACACTGCTATCTGAGTTTTCTGAGATGCTCAGCCATTCCATTCAGCTATCCAGTACATGGCCATTTCACAGACCTTGGAGGTGGTACATATCTTGGACACACAACCATGAGTCTATTCTTGAGAGTGACCAGAATTGAGTAAGAAATCAGGAACTTAGGAAGATTGCAGGTGTTGCCCATCCATAAGGCAAGCCGCAGTCCATTCATAAATTGGGCAGGATGAATGCTGGGAAGCTTTCTACTAGACAGGACACATCCATTGATGCATTCTCTTTTCTAATGTCTACAACCACTAACACAGTGGGATACACAGACATAGAAAAACTCGCATTGTCAAAGGACTTAGAAGAATCAGATAATTCCAAACCAAACAAACCTCCTTTCCTACCTATTCTGAGAACATGAGACAAAACCACAAACCCCACCCGAACTCACAAATTCAACTTCTTCCCCCAAGTAGGTCTGTGACTATCCGGAATGTCCTCTGACTTGTGGGCCATACTGTGTTCTCCCGAAATGGCCTGTCCTGCCTCAGATCTGGTAACCTTGGCCAACTCTGTGAAGTTGTCAGGAGCCAGTGTTGAGCCACTACCTGCTTTCTCAGGAAAGGCCCCTCTTCAGAGCACTCCTGGCATTTGGCCATCCTCACATCAGTAGGTACCAAGAATGACTGACGCTGTCCTTGGTAAATCCAACAAGTGAGCCCACTGGAACTGTGACTGGGACTGGCTCTGGGTGCCTGGCTACTTGGGTCACAAGTTCAGAGAGTTCCATCACCAAGGAAGTTAGGAAGGTCATTTCTTCGGGAACTGAATGAGGTCACTGCCGTGGCAACCACTTTGTCCTAACACTTGCTTCCAAGGGTCCCATGAGATGGAGGCTGCCCCTAATTCCTGAGACACTTTCAAAAGTTAGAATGGTATACCAACCATAGGTACCCAGGAACAGCTCTCCACACAGGCCCGGTTTGCTCCATCTCCTCTACGTTAAGGATAGAGAGTTGATTCAGACTCAACCCTTCATCCTGACCAGGTTGTTTTCCATGGAAGATTACTTTTGCTCTCTCCGGTCCTTCATAGCTGCCTACATCTTCTCCAGGGATAATTTCTGCATTGACCTTTGAGGTTTTCAGCAGGTTGAAGATCCCCTACATTCCTGTATTGTAAGAACAAATCTGTCCCTGCTCTTCTGAATACTTAAATTGATGGAACAATGTATGGTTAGTGTTATTAACATGTTCAATTAAAACCAAAACACTACCACATGGCCCTTATATTCTTCCATATAGACACTCATCATTACGTCTGGCTGGAGGTTTCCACAAGGGGCGAAGCCCAAGACAGTGTCCAAAATAAGTTCCCTTGCCCCTCATTTGCCTAAAGTCTGGGTTTCCTGGACACCCTTCCTGTGAACCAGGATTGATCAAATAGGCCTGCCATTAATAATGCTCTTTTTCTCCTTTTTGAGGCCTACTGAACGTGAGGTATAGATTCCTTATGTGATTTGGAGTCATGTGAAACCCAAGCACCTTTTCTCGTCTTTGAAGAACTCATTAGACCCAAAGGATCCCTATTCGTACTTGATGGAGGTGAGGAGCCTAACAGAGGAAGCAAGAGACTTCATCCACAATGTCTGATCTTTTTGCCATTTTGGTTTTGGATGCACACATGGGATCTTTCTTTAGATCCATCAGGTGCTGAGATTGTAAGCCACAGCCTCACACAGAGCCGAGAGGATGATTTAGACACATCCTTTTCTAAAGCAATTAATCTAAGAGCCACGGGTGATGCTCATTCATTTCCATTTGAAAGCAGTTTCTTCAGGCTTCACAAACTGGTGGTCTGAGGCAAAGACCTACCTGACATTCAGGTCAACAGAACAGTAGGTAAGCAAAAGGCACAAAGCAGGGTTTCTCTACTGAGACTTTACTGGTCACACTGATATCTGAGTTTTCTGAGATCCTCCCCATTCATTTCAGGTATCCAGTAAATGGCCATGTCACAGAGCTCGGAGGTGGTACATATCTTGGACAAAAAAAATGAGCCTATTCTGGAGAATGGCCAGAATTCAGGAAGAAAACAGGAACTAAGGAAAATAGTAGGTGTTGCCCATCGATAAGGCAAGCAACAGTCCATTCATAAATTGGGCAGGATGTGTCCTGGAATGCTTTCTACTTGTCAGGACACATGCATTGATGCATTCACTTTTCTCATATCTTCAACCACCGACAAAGTGGGATACACAGACATAGAATCACTCACCATGTCAAATGACTTATTAAAAACAGTCCACTCCAAACCAAACAAACTGCCTTTCCTACCTATTCTCAGAACATGAGACAAAACCATAAACTCACATCTACACCCTCAAAGGCATATCGTTTACCCACATAGGTCTGTGAGTAACCAGAGTGTCCTCAGACTGATAGGCCATACTATGTTCCCCCGAAATGGCTTGTCCTGTCTCAGATCTGGTCTCCTTTACCAACTCTCTAAAGTTTTCAGGAGCCATCGGTGAGTCACTACCTGCTTTCTCAGGAAAGGCCCCTCTTCAGAGCTTTCCTGGCATTTAGTGATCCACAAGAAAGACTGACTCTGTCCTTGGTAAATCCAAACAAGTGAACCCACTGGGAAAGGGACTGGGACTGGCTCTTGGTGCCTGGCTTCCTGGATCCCAAGTTCAGAGGGTTCCATCACCAAGGAAGTGAGGTAGGTCACTTCCTTCAGGAACTGAATGAGGTCACTGCCTTGGCAACCACTTTGTTCTAACATTTGCTTCCAATGGCTCCATGACATGGAGGCTGCCCCTACTTCCTGTGTCACATTCACAAGTTAGAATGGTATACCAACCATAGGCACCCGGGAACAGTCAGAGTCTACTAGGGTATGGCTTACTGTCAGGAATTCAGTATTTCAAATAGAAAATAGGAAAATGAATCTAATGTGTATACAAATATATGCTAGACAAAAATCTTCCCACTGTCCTCCACAACAATGCCTTGATATTTCCTTCACCACAAGTAAGACACAATCAGTGGAGAAGAGTTTGAAAATCTGTGAATATATATCTGGAAAAAAAAATGAATGGAGTTCACAACCTTGGAGGTGGTAGAGGAATTTCCAAATGTAAAAGAAAGGATAAACACTCCACAAACATGGAGCTCTGGTGGCCTAATAAATTTTTGAGAAACTGCCTCTGAGTTTGGGCCCTTGAAATATTTGTTGTTGTCAGGAGCTTTAGCTTCCTTTGTAGTGAGACCATCAAATCTGGGTCAGCATCTATGTGACCTGGATGACATGGTTCCTTATTTTCTATTGAACATGAGGCAGCAGTTCTGAATTCTCTCTTTGTAGGTAAACTGAGGCCACTGGGGTCTAAGTGTCTAACCGTGTGGTCTGTGAAGCCATTTGGTCATACTCGAATTTTTGTGGTGTTATTTACTGCAGTACTCTGAGTTTGGTATTGGCTTCATGAAGTACAAGGAGATAAACTGGGACACAGTCCTAGAGGGAGTACTCTCATGTGTGGTGAGTGAGGGTCTGCAGGAGAATGCACCAACCAGGCTTCTATCCCAAAAAGCTTGCACCCATGTCCATAGCAACCTGATTCTGAACATTGCCATGAAACCTCTCCATATAACAAGATCCCTTTATTTGTAAGGGTCTGCTGGCTGCACCATGTCAGTCACAATCCACTTGGAAGCCAAGGGAAGATCCATGTGGCCCCACGACAGATGTTTTATCATACACCTGCCAACCACTGCTCTAGGCCCACTACTCAGCAGGTTCCAACTTTCTGGCATCTCTGTTCTACAACATTTTCATGAAACCCAGTCAATCAGGGCACTGTCTGGTATACTCGTGATCAGCAACAGACATCCAAAGATTTTCTAGTGCCACCTGTTCATAGGAATATCAAAAATTTTATGGTGTTTATCTAGCCAATTTTCAAGGATGAAGTTGGAGGCACTGTGGGTTTCAATTCATTCAGGAACCATGAAATAGTGAGGAAGCTCATTTCAATGAAAGCTCGGGACAACTCTCACAGGCAAGGCTTCCCAAGGAGTGGCCAAAAGGTCACATGAAGCCAGGCCCATTGAGGTTTACAATTGAGGTCCATGTGTGTTTTGACTCTCAACTATGACTGCTAAGTCTTTCTGAATAAAGTCATGTGATATCCTGGCTGAGAATCCCAGTGCTCTTTGGAAAGCCAACCTGGGCCTAGATCTCAGTCTCCAAGGGCAACTCTCATGTGTGGCCTCCTAAATTCCAAACACAATTCATGCCAATACATCGCTGAGATCTGTTCCAGAACTCAGTCTCTAAAGGGAATCACACAAGAGTTAAAGCCCAGGTTGACCCTGGAATCTTTTCCAACCGTAACACAAATGACCACAATTAAACCAAAACACTCCAACATGGCCCTCATCTTCTTCCATATAGACAGTCATAATAAACTCTGGTTGGAGGTTTCCATGAGGGGCGCAGCCCAAGACAGTGTTCAAAATAAGCTCACTTGCCACTCATTTGCCTAAAGTCAGGGTGACATGGAAACCCTTCCTGTGAACGAGGGGTGATCAAATAGGCCTGCCATTAATAGTGCTCTACTTCTCCAATTTGAGGCCTACTCTCTGTGGGGTATAGATTCTTTATGAGAATTGGGGTCATGAGAAAACCCAAGCACCTATGGGCTACCCTCTGAAGGGATTTGAAGAACCCATTTGAGTGAACCAAGGAGTTGGATCAAAAGACTTTAGATATAGGGTTTTGGTTAGAGAGTGAATGTAAATTTCAGCATATGTGAAGAGTCAGCCACAGTGATGAACTGGGGAAAATGTGTAGGAAAGCAGATATCAATAGAGATATTAGGAAATCAGGCAAAGTACAAAGAGAGTGATAGGATAAGACATTTTTAACAGGGTTGAGTTTGAATATACAATCTTAGGAAGAAACAAATATGTAGTCACCAATAGGAATGATATTCGAGATCATTAGTGAATCAGGACATGGATGTTGTTAGTAATACATGCTCACTTTCAATATAGGCTTTGGTACAATCATAAGTGTGACACTTGCATTTTTTGTCAGGAATATTACTGTGATGAAATGCATATGTATATCAGGTGACTAGAATATTTCTTCCACCATTTTTGAAAGCAATATTTTAAAGGCTTATAAATTAGTATTGGGGATACAAATAGGTATACCCTGGGTCTATGAATATAGAGATGATTCTTTAATAGACCATACTGTGAATAAATAATATAACTGGTTCAAAATTTAAATAATGGATTGAATTGATATCTGAAAATATACAAGAAATCTTACATTGATATACATACATTCATTCCGAACAGTTATACATCTAATGATAATATTAGTGTTACGGTTTATTATGAAGAGTGTGTGAGTTTTGTTTCAAAAGTGATTATGGAAATCGAAAATAATGTGTTTGGAAAGAATCTCATGAAAAGAACAGTCAAGAAACATGGAGGAATACATGTCTTCTCAAGTAGGAAGTGATTGAAATTGAACCAAATGCCTATAAATTTGTAAAATTGTGGATGAAATGATATATCCTATATTGCCCATAAACTGCAGAAATAGTAATGTACCAGTGTTGAATAAAAATGAACTTCAAAATACACATCATGTCCCATAGGTGTCTACTTGCATTGATGTTAAACTGGGTGAGTCACTGTAGAAATATTAGGATTTCTTAGCACCATTCCCTGAAGTTAGTTTTCAGTACTAGGAAACAAATATGTATTTCAGTGGATGTATATTTCTAAGAATAATCTTGTGAAAAATTGATTATATATCCCCATACAGGAACATGAATGAATTTAGGCAGTGTATAGTAAGACACTTATATTTCATATTTTGAAAATCTGGAGACTATATATATATATAGACACAAACACACACACATTATAATGTAGCAATATATATGCCAATTGAAATTCATCATGAAAAATAACTCATCTGCATATCAAAAAATATTCATTATACTGAACATGGATTATGTATAATGTTGTTCATCTAGGAAGGTCACCCATGGGTTGAATTTTAGTTCCAACAGCCTTTAGGAGAAGTGATCTCTTCTCACAATTTGTATCTGCCAAGTCAGCCACCTCACAAGAATGTACGTGTGAAACCAGGTAGGATTCTATTTTTGCATATAAAAATACATGTGCTTAATAGGCTAAAGAGAAAGAGAGACAGAAATTCACATATTTCTTAACTTTAAAAACACATGGAGAATTATTTTAACAAATAATTGACTAGATTTATAACTCCTACCTTATATCATGCAAAAGGCAAGTACAACTACACACCATGCCTCTTCTGAACTGCTTGTATTTCTATTCTGTTTTGGTTATTTTTCTCATCATATTAGTATTAGTAGTCAGAGTCTATAAGGGTATGGGCTAGTGTCAAGGATTCAGTATTTCGAATGAAAAATTGAAAAATGAATCCAATGTGTATGCAAATATGTGCTACAAAAAAATCTTCCTTCTCTCATATAGAAGAATGACTTGACATTACCATTGCCCCAAGTAAGTCACAATTAGAGGAGAAGAGTTAGAAAATCTGTAAATATATATCTGCAACGAAAATGCTCAGGAGTGCACAACCTTGGAGGTGGTAGAGGAGTTTCCAAAAGTAAGTGACATGGGAAATACTCCACAGACATGAAGATCTGCTGGCCTAAACACTTCTTGAGAAACTGCCTTTGAGGTTGGGCACTTGAAATATATGTTGTTTTCAGGAGCTTTCGCTTCCTTTATAGTGAGACCATCTAAGCTGGGTCTGCATCTATGTGACCTGGAGGACATGGCATCTTATTTTCCAATGAACATGAGGCAGCAATGCTGAATTCTCTCGTTGTAGGTAAACTATTGCCACTGGGGGCTAAGTGTCTCCCCGTGTGGACTGTGAAACCATTTGGTCATCTTCCACTTTTCGTGGTGTTTCTTGCTGCTGCACTGGTAGTTTGGTATTGGCATCACGAAATACAAGGAGTTCAACTGGGACACAGTGCTGGAGGGAGTTCTGTCACGTGTGGTACGTGTACCCTGGTCTACAGTAGAATGCACCAACCAGGCTTCTATCCCACATAGCTTGCCCCCTTGATCATAGCAACCTGATTCTAAACATTACTCTGAAACTTCTCCATATAACAAGATGCCTTTATATACAATGGTCTGATGGCTGCACCATGTCTGTCTCAAGACAATTGAAAGTCAATGGCAGATCCACATGGCCCCACCACAGAAGTTTTATCACACACCTTCCCACCACTGCTCTAGGCCCACTACTCTGCAGTATCCAACTTTCTGGCATCTCTGTTCTAAACATTTTCATGAAGCCCAGTCAATCAAGGCACTGTCTGGTATACTCATGATCAGCAGAAGTACATCAAAAGGTTCTCCAGTGCCATCTGGTCATAAAAATTTCTAAACATTCATGGTATTGATCTAGACAAATTTCAAGGATGAAGGTGGAGGCACTGTGGGTTTCAATTCATTCAGGGACCATTAAATGTTGAGGAAGCTCATTTCAATGAAAGATCTGGAGAACACTCACAGGCAAGGCTTCCCAAAGAGTGGCCAAAAGGTCACATGAAGCCAGGCCCATTGAGGTCTACAATGTGAGGTCCATGTGTGTTTTGACTCTCAACTATGGGTGCCAAGTCTTTCAGAATAAAATCATGTGATATCCTAGCTGAGATTCTCAGTACTCTTGGGAAAGCCACCCTGGGCCTAGATCTCAGTTTCAAAGGGCGACTCTCATGTGTGGCCTCCTGAAATCGCAACACAATTCATGGCAATACTTATCTGAGGTCAGTTCCAGAAATCATTCTCTAAGGGGAATCACACCAGTGTTCAAGCCCAGTTGGACCCAGTCATCTCTTCCATCTGCCACACAAATGACCACAATTAAAACCAAAACACTCCCACATTGTCCTCATCTTCTTCCACATAGACACTCCTCATAACCTCTGGCTGGAGTTTTTCATGAGGGGCACAGCCCAAGACAGTGGCGCAAATAAGCTTTCTTGCCACTCATTTGCCTAAAGTCAGGGTGGCCTGGACACCCTTCCTGTGAACCAGGAGTGATTAAATAGGCCTGCCATTAATACTGCTCCACTTCTCCACTTTGAGGCCTTCTTACTGTGGGGTTTAGTTTCTACTTTTTTTTAAAAAAAAATGAAATTTAATTGGAAAGTTAAAAAAATTGTATTGCAGAATATTAAATTTCTTATGCAAAAGCCTTTATCTTGTTTGTGAGGGAAACCTTGATGCCTTGCCAATCTGGTTATATGGAGACACTGAAAATTTTCTGTTACATACTACATGGATGAATGGCTACAGCACATCGTTTTTTCAAACTGAAAGGCAGATAACAGCAAGTAAGATAACAAATAAAAGCCAATTTTATTAAAAAATAAAGTTGTAAAATGTCTCAAATATTGGATATTAAATTCCTTTTTTTTCTTTTTTTTGGTTGTTCAAAAGCTCATGCTATATCATCTTTCATACATTTGACTCATTTGGGTTATGAACTCCCATTTTTACCCCAATACAAATCGTAGAATCACATCAGTTACACACTCACGTTTTTACATAATGGCATATTAGTGATTGTTGTATTCTTCTACCTTTCCTATCCCCTACTATCCCCCTCCCCTCCCCAACCATCTACCCTCTATACCTCATCTGCTATTGTTCAATTCTCTCCCTTGTTTCCCCCCCTTTCCCCTCACAACCTCTTATATGGAATTTTGTGTAACATTAAGTGTCTCCTACCATTTCCATATGCTTTCCATTCTCTCTCCCTTTCTCTCCCCCCACTCATCTCCATTTAGTGTTAATATTTTCCTCATGCTCTTCTTCCCTGTTCTGTTCTTATTTGCTCTCTTTATATCAAAGAAAACATTTGGCATTTGTTTTTTAAGGATTGGCTAGCTTTGCTTAGCATTATATGTTCTAATGCCATCCATTTCCCTTCAAATTCAATGATTTTTGTCATTTTTTAATGCTGCATAATACTCCATTGTGTATAGATGCCCCTTTTTTATCCATTCGCCTATGGAAGGTCATCTAGTTTGGTTCCACAGTTTAGCTATTATGAATTGTGCCGCTATGATCAGTGATATGGCAGTATCCCTATAGTGCGCTCTTTTAAGATCCTCAGGGAATAGTCCGAGAAGTGAGATAGCTGGGTCAAATGGTGGATCCTTTCCCTGCTTTCCCAGGTATCTCCATACTGCTTTCCAAATTGGCCTCAACATTTTCCAGTCCCACCAGCAGTGTACAAGTGTACCCTTTTCCCCACATCCTCGCCAACACTTATTGTTGTTTGATTTCATAATGGCTGCCAATCTTACTGGAGTGAGATGGTATCTTAGGGTGGTTTTGACTTGAATTTCCCTAACTGCTAGAGATGGTGGGCATTTTTTCATGTTCTTGTTGATGGATTGTATGTCCTCCTCTGTGAAGTTTCTCTTCAGGTCCTTGGCCCATTTGTGGAATGGTTTATTTGTTATCTTATTGTTTAATTTTTGAGTTCTTTGTATATTCTAGATATTAGGGCTCTATCTGAAGTGTGAGGGGTAAAAATTTGTTCCCAAGATGTAGGCTCTCTATTTACTTCTCTTATTGTTTCTCTTGTTTCGAAAAAAACTTTTTAGTTTAAATAAGTCCCATTTGTTGATTCTTGTTATTAACTCTTGTGCTATGGCTGTCCTATTAAGGAATTTGGAGCCCAACCCCACAGTATGTACATCGTAGCCAAATTTTTCTTCTATAAGATGCATTGTCTCTAATTTTATATCTTGCTCCTTGATCCATTTAGAGTTAACTTTTGTGCATGGCGAGAGAAAGGGATTCATTTTCATTTTGTTGCATATGGATTTCCAATTTTCCCTGGACCACTTGTTGAAGATGCTATCCTTCCTCCATTGCATGCTTTTAGGCCCTTTTTCAAATATAAGAAAGTTGTACTTTTGTGGATTGGTTTCTGTGTCCTCTATTCTGTACCATTGGTCCAGCTGACTTTTGTGATACCAGTACCACGCTGTTTTTGTTACTATTGCTTTGTAGTACAGTTTGAACTCTGTTATCGCTATACATCCTGATTCACACTTCCTGCTTAGAATTGCTATTGCTATTCTGTGTCTATTGTTTTTCCATATGAAATTCATGATTGCTTTATATATTTCTACAAGAAATGCCATTGGGATTTTGATTGGCATTGCATTAAACCTGTAGAGAACTTTGGGTAATATCGCAATTTTGATGATGTTAGTTCTGCCTATACATGAACAGGGTACATTTTTCCATCTTCTAACATCTTCTTCTATCTCTTTCTTTAGAGTTATGTAACTTTCATTGTATAAATCTTTCACCTCTTTTTTTAGGTTGATTCCCAAGTATCTTATTTTCTATGAGGATATTGTGAATGGAGTGGTTTTCCTCATTTCAATTTCAGAAGTTTTGTTGCTGATATACAGGAATGCCTTTGATTTTTTCTTGTTGATTTTATATACTGGCACTTTGCTGAATTCATTTATTAACTCTAGCAGTTTCTTTGCATACCCTTTAGGGTTTGTTAAATATGTTATCATGTCATCCTCAAATAGCGAATATTTAAGTTCTTCTTTTTCTATTTTTATGCCTTTAATTTCTTTTGTCTGTCTAATTGCTCTGGCTAGTATTTCAAGAACTAAACTGAATAGAAGTGGTGATAGAGGGCATCTCTGTCTTGTTCCAGATTTTAGAGGGAATGCCTTCAGTTTTTCTCCATTTAGGATGATGCTAGCCTGAGGTTTAGCATATATAGCTTTTACCATGTTGAGGTAAGTTCTTGTTATCCCTAATTTTTATAGTGTTTTGAACATAAAGGAATGCTGTACTTTGTCAAACGCTTTATCTACATCTATCAAGATGATCATATGGTTTTTGTCTTTAAGTCTATTGATGTGGTGGATTACATTTATTGATTTCCATAAATTGATCCAGGCTTGCATCCCAGGGATGAATCCTACTTGATCATGAAGCACAATTATTTTGATATGCTTTTGTATTCAATTCACCATGATTTTATTGAGAATTTTTGCATCCAAGTTTATTAGAGGTATTGGTCTGTAGTTTTCTTTCTTTGAAGTGTCTTTGTCTGGTTTTGGAATCAGGGTGATGTTGGCCTCATAGAATGAATTTGGAGGAACTCCTTCTTTTTCTATTTTTTGAAATTGCTTGAAAAGTATTGGTATTAATTCTTCTTTGAGGGTTTTGTAGAACTCCACTGTATACCTATCCGGTCCAGGGCTCTTTTTGGTTGGTTGTCTTTTGATGGTTTCTTATTTTTCTTCCTTTGTTATTGGTCTATTTAAATTGTGGGTGTCTTCCTGACTCAATCTGGGCAGATCATATGACTTAAGAAATTTATCGATATCTTCTTTATCTTCTATTTTATTGGAATATAGGGTTTCAAAATACTTTCTAATTATCTTCTGTGTTTCTGTAGTGTGTGTTGTGATATTTCCATCTTTATTCCATATGTTAGTAATTTGAGTTCTCTCTCTTCTTCTCTTCGTTAGCATGGCTAAGGGCCTGTCGAACATATTTATTTTTTCAAAGAACCAACTCTTATTTATTTCAATTTTTACAATGTAGATTTTTTGTTTCAATTTCATTGATTTCTCCTCTAATTTCAATTATTTCTTGTCTTCTACTACATTTGATGTTCTTTTGCTCTTCCTTTTCTAGGTTTTTGAGGTGTAGTGTGAGTTCATTTATTTGTTGTTGTTTTTTTCTTTTTTTGAGGAAAGAATTACAAGAAATGAATTTCCCTCTTAAAACGGCTTTCATTGTGTCCCATACAAACCGGTATGTTGTGTCTCTATTGTCATTTGTCTCTAAGAATTTTTTTATCTCCTCCTTTATGTCTTCTGTAACCCACTGATCATTCAGTAACATATTGTGCATTTTCCATGTGATGTAGAATTTTTCCTTCCTTTTTTTTTCATTGATTTAAAGTTTCAATCCATTATGATCAGATATGGTGCATGGTATTATCTCCATACCTTTATATTTACTAAGAGTTTCCCTATTGCATAATATATGGTCTATATTGGAGTAGGATCAATGTGCTGCTGAGAAGAACGTGTATCCACTTGATGATGGTTGATATATTTTATATATGTTGGTTACGTCTAGGTTATTGATTGTGCTATTGAGTTCTATAGTATCTTTATTCAGCTTTTGTCTGGAGGAAGGCAAGAGACTTCATCCACTATGACTGCCCTTTTTGCCATTTTAGTTTTGGATGCACACATGGGATCTTTCTTTAGATCCATCAGGTGCTGAGAATCTAAGCCACAGGCTCACACAAGGCCAAGATGCAGATTCAGAAACATCCCTTTCCAAAGCAATTAAGCAAAGAGCCACAGGTGATGCACATTTATTTCCATTTGAAAACTGTTTTCTTCAGTCTTCACAAAGGGGTTGCCGGAGGCAAAGACCTTCCTGACATTCAGGGCAACAGACAGGGAAGCAAAAGGCCCAAAGCAGGGTTTCTCCACTGAGACTTTCTTGGTCACACTGATATCTGAGTTTTCTGAGATACTCGCCATTCCCTTCAGCTATCCAGTACATTGCCATGTCACAGTGCTTGGGGTGGTACATATCTTGGACACAAAACCATGAGCATATTCTAGAGAGTGGCCAGAATTCAGGAAGAAAACAGGAACTTAGGAAGATGGCGAGTGTTGCCCATTTATAAGGCAAGCTGCAGTTCATTCATAAATTGCACAGGATGAATGCTGGGAAGCTTTCTAGTAGACTGGACAAATCCCTTGATGCATTTTCTTTTCTAATGTCTACAACCACGGATACAATGGGATATATAGACACAGAAACACTCGCCTTGTCAAATGACTTACTAGAAACAGTCCACTCCAAAACTAACAAACCACCTTTCCTACCTATTCTGAGAACAGGAGACAAAACAACAAACCCACAACCACACCCACAAAGACACCTCCTTCCCCCAGTAGGTCTCTGACTATCCAGAGTGTCCTCTGACTGGTGGGCCATGATGTATTTCCCCATATTGGGGTGTCCTGTCTCTGATATGGTCTCCGTGGCCAACTCTGTGATGCTGTCAGAAGCCAGCGATGAGCCACTACCTGCTTTCTCAGGAAAGGCCCCTCTTCAGATCTTCCTGGCATTTGGCCAACCTCACATCAGTATGTACCAAGAAAGACTGACTCTGTCCTTGGTAAATCCAAACAAGTTTGACCACTGGGACTTGCACTGGGACTGGCTTTGGGTGCCTGGCTTCCTGGATCCCATGTTCAGAGAGTTTCATCACCAAGGAAGTAAGTTGAGTTCATTTCCTTCAGGAACTGAATGAGGTCACTACCCTGGCAACCACATTTTCCTAACAGTTCCTTCCGAGGGTCCCATCAGATGGAGGCTGCACCTACTTGCTCTGACATTTTCACAAGTTAGAATGGTATATCAACCGTAGGCACCCGGGATCAACTCTCCACACAGGCCTGGTTTGGTCCATCTTCACTACATTAAGAAAAGAGAGGCTGATTCAGACACATCCTTTCATCATGACCAGGATGTTTTCCATGTAAGATGACTTTTGCTCTCTCAGGTCCCTCATAGCTGCCTACATCTTCTCCAGGGATTATTTCTGCATGGACTTTTGATGTTGTCAGCTGGTGGAAGATCCCCTACCTTCCTGTATTGTAAGACCAACTCTGTTCCTGCTCTTCTGTAAATGAGATTGAGGGAACAGTGTATGGTTAGGGTTAATAGCATGTTCGATTTGGGTTAGGAATAATTATGCTGGATGAATAATGGTATTGGGAACCTGTGATATTTATAAGAATATAGACGTGAAATATATGTATGAGAACAGAGATCTAGGAAAGATTTGAAGCCCAGATAGGAATTGAAACCACGATTGGTATACTTAGCTTGAATTATGTTCTGCACCGAGGTCTCAGATAAATTGATATACAATGGCATAGGACCGTGTACCTCGGATGTTTGAATGTAGAAGAGAACATGCAGTCAAAAAGGGATAGTCTGTAGGATTAGGAAGATAGTCAGTAGGTTTAGGAAGAATAGTGAGTATAGGAGTTGGACCAAAAGTTCTTTAGCAATAGGGTTTCAGATAGAGAGTGAATGTAAATGTCAGCACATTTGAAGTTACAGTCACAATGATGAACTGGGGACAATATGTAGAAAAGCAGATATCAATAGGGACATTAAGAAATCAGGCATAGTATAAAGTGAGTGATAGGATTAGATATTTTCAAAAGGCTTGAGGTTGAATATATAATCTTAGGAAAAAAACAAATATGTAGTAACAAAGAGGATTGACATTTGAGAGCATTACTCAACCTGGACAGATGTTTTTAATAATCCATGCTCACTTTCCATTTAGGCTTTGGTACAATCATAAGTGTGACCTTTGCATTTTGTGTCCAGAATACTACTGTGATAAATGTATATGTAGATCAGGTGACATGAGTCTTTCTTCCACCATTATGGGGAGCAATATCCTGAAAACTTATAAATTAGTACTGGGGATACGAAAAGGTGTACCCTGTGTTGATGATTAT